>NC_063054.1:5569581-5752081 GCF_018812025.1 Megalobrama amblycephala
ACGTTTCTGCAAGTAAGCCATGCAGGGCACTAGACTTCAGTCAGAGTCTCCTAGTGGCACCAAAATTTGACTGCTGAGTGCAGATCTATTGACTGTTTTTCATCTTTATTGACTCTCACACTGTTGGGTTTCCTGTGTTTGGATCGATTTCATTATTTTCTTTGGGAGACAAGTTTGATTAAGCTGTTACAGTATGTTTTTTGCTTTAATAGAGTGTATTTGGACAGTATTATATGGTGAGGATCTCAGGGGAGGTCTTTGTTTACCTCATCTCTCAATGAATCCACATTATCATTCATCACAGACTAGAAGTGGCTTGTTTTGCTTCATGTGTAGTGTTAGAAGTATCGATTTGAATTGGACTTTTTCATTAGAAAGAGATTTTTGGGTTTACTTGTAAAGCCAGTTTAAATTTATGGACAGGTTGGATCAAGGAGAGTTGATGCGCCTCCTGCTTACTCACGGGCATTTCACGGCTAATTTCATTTTGTTGCACGCTGGTACTAAGAGTAGCAAGAGTGTTGATTATATGCAGAAAGCTCTTGACTGATAATGTGGACCATGAGATGGAGGCGCAAGGGCTGGGACAATCAGCCAATCACAGAGATAGATAAGACCGGTCGTCAGCCTTTTACAAGATAACAAATAAACGTAGTTAATGACACATCAGCAGTGCCACACAGTTTGACATGCTATATTTAATCTAAAATTATTTATATGTATATATTATATATATTTTTTTTTTGAAATGTATACTTGAATGCATATGTATTTATTAATGTATTTGCTGTTACCTGGACATGACTTTTTCTCTGTTTAGCAGAACCATTATTTGAACTGGTAAAAATTTTTTAAATTAATTTATACTAGGGCTGGATGTTTAATCGAAGTAATCGAAAACGAAATTCAGAACCTCTAACCAACGTAATTTTCGCATGTTGGTTATTTCATTTTTTTAAATCCTGTTAATACTTTCCCCTTAAAAACATACTACCACATGTGTAATCACGTAATTCCGCCCTGTCCAGTTAGTGGCATGGAAGCAACACGGAGGCAAACTCAAATAGCGAGTCAACACACACAGACAAGCGAGCACTGAAGAATCACTTTCACTTGTGTCTTCACTAAACTTTGTCAATTTTTTGTGCTTTAAGGTTTGCCAGTTTGGACATGTGTATCTTTATATTGAGCTACTACGCTGATGCATTGTGGCACATGAACACTCATAAATACAGTAGCTCGCACATCACATGAAGATTGTGCACACAAAGAAGGAGCGCAGAAACTCGTTGTCAACTCTGTCCTGTGATTTATCACTAAAGTAGCTTAGAAACTCAAAAGTCATAGCATAGCCTATATTTTTCTACTTTTGAAATAACTACTTACAACCTACAGCTTCACAATTAATAGTAGTGCTGCCCCCTTAATAGTCGACTAACTGTTAGTTGACTAGAAGAGTCTTGGTCGACCAAGATTTTTAGTCCGTTAGTTGCAGAAAAAAAAAAAAAAAAAATCCACAGGAAGTGGCGAAGTCACAGTCCATGAGTGACAGATTGTTGATGGCAGAAAATCCAAACATTTGCCTATCATTCGTTGACCTCAAATATGGCTTATCACTTGTAACGTACCGTAAGTAGCAGCAACTTTACAAGTCCGCTCTAATGTTAGCCTAGTCCTAAATAAATGTGCGCTATTATTAGGAGCATATCCATGCTTGTTTGGAGAGCACGCTTTACTGCATGACATGGAGGCGCCGGTGCGATCAGTTGTATTTAACTTAAAATACTCCATTTTGGTCATACAGATAAAAGTAATGCAAACTGTAAAGAGACTACTTTTATTTCTGTAAACTCACAATAACAGCAAAATGTTGTGCTTTTGTAAAATAACGAAAACAATCAGGATGTGATATATGCCGTCTTGGTCTCAGTGAACTTGGGCACGTATCAAACATGAACCAAAACTTAGTGTATACTTGCCTCACAGACATGAGAAACATATCTAAGGCAGAGCTTGAAATGTCTACTTTTAAACAAAGCAATTCAAATGGAAAATAAATATTCTCAGATTATGTAATCCGTATGAAACTTTCATAAAGGCACGTCCACTGCGGAGATGACGAGTCAGCATCACTGACCTGCAGCTGAAAACACAGAAAACATTATCAATAAATTATTAAAATGTTTTGATTTTATTAATGTTATTAAACATTAACTAAAAAATTAAAATTAACTAAGATTAATAAATGCTTTATATGTATTTTTCATTGTCAGTTTGTTAATAATGAATTAACATGTTAACTAATGAACACTTATGTCACTAAGTGTTACTGAACAATAAATAATCAGAAAATTTTCAATCATCATAGGGCATGTTGTAGTCAATATTAAAATGTAAAAATGTTTAAGTTTGAAAATAAATAGCCTATTAAGTCTTTAAGTATTAAGCATTTGGTGCTGTGATAAACATTGCAAATACAAAAAAATTGAATGGCTCAGGGGCATTTTAAATACTATTCAGTAGCACAGCTGCTTTGTTTCCGGGGTAACCGCAGCATTTCTGCTGTTCCATCAGTGCCCTCTGCTGTTAGAGAGTGAACGTGCACTTTCATTCAGAGCGTCTCCTTCACTCGTTCCGCCATGTGATTCTCATGCATGTTGGGCTTGTTTACATCAGTTGACGCAACATACAGCTGTGTTGTGCATTTTATACAGTAGATGGGGAAAGTATTCTTAAAACTTGGAATAATTCGTAATAAATATTCACAGTATTTTAAAGTGCCTACGATAACAATATCATGCATATCCATTATCGTGATATATCGTATTACCGAAAATCGGCATGTCTAATCGTGGCATGAAAGGTTGCAGTGATGAACATTGTAGCCGATCACAGACATGTTGTTCAGTGCATGAAA
Source organism: Megalobrama amblycephala (assembly GCF_018812025.1). NCBI lineage: Eukaryota > Metazoa > Chordata > Actinopteri > Cypriniformes > Xenocyprididae > Megalobrama > Megalobrama amblycephala. The sequence continues at coordinate 5,572,499 of NC_063054.1, forward strand.
GCAGTGATCTCGTCATTGCAACAAAACAGTTTTGAGTCCAGAACTCAGTCACTGATAAATTTGCGCTGTTTGATTGACAGCTCCAGCGATTGTAAAGGGAATGTTCTTTGAATGCTTCCTATATATAATTTAATCACCATTTAAATAACAGATTATTTTCATCCTACTAAGAGAAACAACGTGAAGTTGACCATTCAGTTACTGGTTTGATTTACTGACACATAGACAAAGAACATCTGACTGTACATGAATCATTACCATCGAGTCCTTATCGTAAAAGTCTGTTTGCAAAGCCTACGCCGAAATGCGATTGATTTACCAAAGAATCCACAGTGAAATGTACTGAATACAAATAAATTATGTTCAACTGAGACATTCACATTGCTGAAAATAAATAGCCATATTCCTAGCATTAGGATCCTTTGAGAGGTAATGTTATTTTTAGTCCTGTATCGCTCTTCTCGTCATCTCACTAACACCCCAGTGGGCGGGGTTAACATTGCAATGATGAAGTAGGCGTTGATTTCTTCTGCTGATGCGGCATTTCACCCATCTATGACATAGATAGGCACATTCCAGGATCAGTCGTTTGATGGGCCTGGTGTCAATAAAAGCTTTTATTGGACTAACAAGGACGTTTTCAGTTCTGAAACTTATAGGATATTCTTATAGTACAATGACCCCTTATATATCAAAAGCTCAAGGAAAAGTTGATTTCTCAATTCATGACCCCTTTAAGTGATGATTAGACAAGCTTCCCTTTTACAATCACAGTTTTCTTATTGTGTGTCAATGTATTTGACAAATTTAAGACAATCCTTAATTCTACATCGTCACGTTTGGTGTACTTTGTGCATTCTTCATCTATACAAAGTTGAATCTGGTAGAAGAGCACACCAAATCAAAACCTCTGGTCTATTTTCATTTGTCTTCTCACAGGAACAGCTTGAGTATTGCCTACAGCTTTGGGTTACGTTAAGCTGTGTGTTAAATGCTCACAAATTGGGATGAGCAGTGTCTGGAAAGCAACATGGTAGAATGTTAAATTATTAATGGTGCTTTTCCTATTGAATACCTTCTCATGTGTAGCTGAGTTGCAAGTCACATGGACGGTGTCTTCAGTTTAGAGGCTGTCCTTGAACCTTATAAAGAAAAACAGGAAAATACTCTAAAGTATTGACAATAAAAAGGCTATAAATGATTGTATTTGTTAGTCAAGTTCAAAGTCTTTTGACGTAATTTCTCAACTGGTTAGAATTTTAAACGAGCTGCCTCCACCACACTGATAAAAGGCTGACCTGATGATGCAGGTGAAGATAACTATGTGTGGCAGAGGTCAAATCAGTGTGTTGTCTTCCTGCTCGGGAGCACAAAGAACGGTTCAGCTTACATTTTTCAGATGTATATGAAGGAACTGATCAAAATATAGGCCCAAGTCATTATTCACTGAAAATCTTTCTCTCTAGTGAGCCGTTAACTCAAAATGTTGCGAGTTTGAATCATGAATCTAGTCGACTGGTTCAAGAACTGGATCAGATGAATGATTCATTCAGTGAGTGGTTCTCAAATTCACTGACTTAATGATCCAGTTCTCATTTTGTGTTCCACTAAAAAATAGAATACAGCTTTAGGGGCCGTTCACACAGAACGCGTTTTTGCATTTAAAAGAGACGCAGGGTAATGGAATGAAAAACTGCAAGGTCTAGATGTTGTTGTTGTTGTTGTTTTGTTTTTTTTTTTTTTTTTTTTTTACAAAGTTACAATAAGGCTTAATTCATATGCAAACTGTCATGGTAGTAAAAAGCCATATTTGAGCTGATCTGTGGCTGGTTTTCAAGATCTCTAAGAGACTGAAGTGGATGTTGGTCAACAAAAAGACGTCAGGAAATAAAATATATATATATATATATATATATATATATATATATATATATAGGTATATATATATATATATATATATATATATATATATATATATATATATATATATATATATATATATATATATATATATATATATATATATGCTTCACATCTTATTCCGACACTTTTTGCTTATGGAATTAAAGACATGAAGCTTTATTTCCAAGCATTTATACTGTCACTTTGAGCAAGATGTGCAATTTAATAATAGGTGATTGTATGTATTCTAATATTTAATGTATTTCAATGTATCCATTTTGTGTTAGTCCAGTTACCTTTGTCGGCAGTGTGTAGTAGACACACCCATCTTAACAATTTCTATACATCACTTATCCTGCCCAAAAAAAGATCATAGGGTCATTTTTCTGAAATTTGGTTGATTTGACACGGAATGACCCCAACATTACAGATAATGTTGGAATATCAATTTATGTACATGCTTCTTAAAAACATTTCATGTGCAACTGATATGCTGCAAATCAGGTGGTTTTAGGTCAGTGTTTTGGCTTTAAGTCAGTGATGCACTCTGTCTGTAAGGAATTCAGGCTAGGCAAGTGAGTTTGATCAAGATTGAAGCTGAATTCTGCAGGAAAGTGGACCTCAAGGGCCAGAGTTGAGAACCTCTTGTTTAGCTTATGTTTATATAGAAAAACAGCGTAGTGGAATGCAAAATTGCGTTCTGTGTTGAGTAAATAATGACAGAATATGCAATTTTTGAGTGAACTATTCCTTGAAGTGGCATTCACATAATGATTAGCAGTGACAAAATGACCTAAAGTCATTTGTCAATGAGAGTTACCAATTTCTAGTGACATAAGTGACAGTGCCCGGTGTTGATGGGACAGAGTTTGAGCAGCTTGATGTAAATGAGCAGCGGTGTGATTCACATCTGTGGAGACACTGAATCACCAGCTGATACAATTGGATACAGAAGTTAAGCTGGAACTCAGTACAGCAACAAAATAAAAGTTACAAAAAAAAAAAAAAAAAAAAACCCACTATTGTGATTGATTTGCCATTTCCTGATTTGAAATTACACCAGTGAATAGCATAGAGCTCAAAATTGCAACCGTTTTGGTCGCATATGCTCCCTAAATTTAGTCTGTGCGACCTCAAAATATATTTGGAAGTATTTGTGCGAGTGCAGATAATTGTTGTGGAGCACACAAACTGCATTGCAATCATTTCCCAAGATGTAATTTTTGTGAAAATATTACAAAGTCTGTAAACAAGACTTTATTTAAAGGTCATGAAACCCCAGAACACATTTTTTGAGCTGTGAACAGATATGTATAGGCTGCACATCATTGAAAACACTAAAGGATACTCATTGATTTTATTTAAAAGTTAAAGGTCCCGTTTTTCGTGGTTTTTTGAAGCTTTGATTGTGTTTATAGTGTGCAATATAACATGTGTTCATGTTTCGCGTGTAAAAAAACACAGTATTTGTCACATAATTTACTTATCTGTATACCGCTGTTTCCACTGTGATTAAAAACGGGCTGATGACTTCCTTGTTCTATGAAGTCCCTCCTTCAGAAATACGTAACGAGTTCTGATTGTGCCAAGCGGTTCCTGTGTTGTGATTCGACAGCAGCTTAGCGCATCTTGCCCGGAAATGTCACGCCACTTACCATAACGTGGAGATGCATGCGCTCAGTGTTATTGTAAACATGTCTTTAATTTTACCCTATCAATTTGAGCCGGAATCAGACCCGGTGATTGGACTACGGGATGAAAATAACAGCGTTTCAACGACATGGCGACAAACACACTCTACAAACGCAACTCTTGTGTATTCCTGTGGGCGGTAGGTTAGTCAAAAAACTGTTTTAGTGACGTCATTAAAGAAGGAAGTAGAGGGATGTAGTCCAAACTGGCCGTTCGATGTAGGCGACTTCTGTTAAATAAAATATCTCGCTTGGCATTGAACTTTGAGCTTTAAAATTTTACAGATTTTATTTATACTCTAACAACAACATTACACACTAACTAAAGTGTTGGAAACATGGGATCACGAAGAACGGGACCTTTAAAATTAGTAATTTTTGCATTTTTCAGAGCGATTTCTATCTTCCGGTTTGAAAAGCGAAGTCGGAGCAACGTCACAAAATCTGACGTCATCGTGTACTACCGGCAAGATCCGGAGTGCTGGTTGGCTCCAAGTATGGGCTGGTCGAACATGCTGACGTCAACAGTTTCTACATTTATTCATGACTTAAAGCTCATTCAGTCCAATCACTGCGCTGTAGTTATGCATAAGATTATAATTGCAGTATTATGCATGAGGAAGTATCACTTCTCTCGCTTCGGTCTCTTGTCATTCAGATACATATCGTTGGTGTTTGTTTCCTCAGTGCTACAACACAGTGTGTTTTCTTGAGACGCGACCAGAGCAGAGGTTTGGGTGCATGTGGATTGTTTTACTGTAATCTACCAGCACAAATGGAAAATATGTTCGCGTGAGATCGCATTACAGCAGAGAATTCAAATGTCACAAAAGTGCGGCTCGTTCACCTCTGCCTGCTCTAGCTGCATTCAAACACGCGAGCCGTATCTATGTTTCCCTCAGCACAACAGCACATGAGTGTTGTTTTGTATTTTGTCCGCGATGCCCTCAGAACTGGAGTTTGAATATGAACACATGAAAAATGCGATTGTTATGATATACGCGGAGCGCATATGATCTAACCCTAACCTCGGTGCAGAGCTTCGCGTTGTGTTTAACAACACTAGCCACGTGGCTCATAGCTCATACAGAATAAAGTATCTGTGTTTAAAGTTTTTATTTCACACATTCTCCTATGGCGGGCCGGAAGGTCCAAAAATATGGCTACCGACTTGTCGCGGGAATTCACTATACAATTGCCAGTAGCCACTGAATTTACCACTGATAGGCCGGCGAACGGCTCACTTTCCTCACGCAGCGAACGACTCACTTTCCTCACGCAGTGAACGACTCACTTTCCTCAACTGGCGACTCACTTTCCTCACGCAGCTGACCACTGACTCTCCTCAGCTGGCGACTCACTTTCCTCACGCAGTGAACGACTCACTTTCTTCACGCAGTGAACGACTCACTTTCCTCAGCTGGCGACTCACTTTCCTCACGCAGCTGGCGACTCACTATCCGCAGCCAGCGACTCACTTTCCTCACGCAGCCGGCGACTCACTTTCTGCAGCCGGCGACTCCAGCAATTGACTCTCCTCACGTTTCTTTTCAAATACTGTGATGGTGCAATAACTAACTACATCTAGTAAAGTTTATCATTTTTTGTGTTGTAATTGTAATTTATTCTGAAGCAATACTCCCATCAGTGTTCTGTAAACTGTTGTTAAGATGTAAATAATCAGATCTGTATACGCTCCCTTAAAGGGATAGGTCAATCAAAAATAAAAAGTCTAGTCTAGTTGTTCCGAACCTGTATGAGTTTCTTTCTTCTGTTCAACTAAAAATATATTTTGAATGTCAATAAACAGACAGCTGAATGTAGCGAGTGACTTTCATAGTAGGAAAAAAAATACTATGGAAGTCACTGGTTACCATCAACTGTCTGGTTACTGACATTCTTCAAAATATTATCATTTTTAGTTCAACAGAAGAAAGAAACTCATATAGGTTTGGAACAACTAGAGTTAAGTCAATGATGACAGAATTATAGGTTTAACTATCCCTTGAAATTGATTGTCATGGCATTTTTTTTTTTTTTTTACCTTTATAAAAAAGGTAATTTTCCCCTAACCTTGGCTATCAATTTCATGTTAGGCTAATTAGAATAATTAGCTTTTACCATTATTTTTTCCAAGGCAGAGGAAATCTGCACAGAAGTCATTTAGACATGTATAAAATTGTATGTGGGCTTTTACCATTATTTTTTTCTTTAATATACAATATTCTGAAAAAGTGACATTTCCCTTTTTGCAGTCCAAATGTTGATAAAATATATAACTTTAACTAAAGAAATAAACTGTTACAAAAACATCATTTTGAAGTCAAAAATCTGCAGAACCAGTGTTTAAGCGTGACAACTGCAAAAAAATCAAAAATGTATCTTTAGTATCTACAGGCATGAAAATCCCTCACCTTTCGGCGAGATTCGCCATTTTGAAACCAAAATAGGTGACCTACGTGAATCGTGTAGATTCGATGAGAAAATATTTTTTGAAGGGGGGGGTATTTATATTCAGTGAACTGCGAACAGGTGCGCGTGCCAGAAGGGAGCACGAGATTCGCTGAACTGCGACCTGCGATTCGCTGAACTGCGACAAAAACATAGTCTACATAGTCTAGACACAGCATAGTTATTGTTACCTACGGTTAGAGTAGTGTGTGCGCATATTAAAGTGTACGCTTTCACTGCGTGATTTAGTCTATTAAAATGCCCCCAAAATTCAAGATAAGGGGCAAAAATGCCCCTGCATATATTTCATATATAATTTAATAAAGTTAATCAATATTACACAAAGAGCTCCGTTTTTCTCCAAATATTAGCATGATTACAAATGTGATATTGATTTTATTCAGCGTACAGTTTAATGAACAAGAACTTAATATCAAGTGACTTACATTTTAGACACCAAATCGTCTGTTTCGCTGTATTTCGCCAATGAAAATAGTTCCAAAGTCAGATTGTTTTGCGTCTTTGAGCAACACTTCCTGAATGAATCAGCTGTTTGAATGAATCGGTTGAATCTCAATGATTTGCTCATTAACAGTGATTCGCTGCCACCTATTGGCGGGTTTAATTTCACATTTAAAGTGTCTTCATTTTTTTTTTTAAATTTCAAATAACAGTATTTAACGTTTTATATTTTTGAACATTAAAAACATTTTTATGCATCTGTAACTGCTCTTGATTAACTTTAATAAAGTTATCTATTCTATAGTTATACATTAGATTACAATTTCTGTACCTGAAAATCTTCTGTTTAAACCTACATGAAAAACTTGAAAAGCACCATTTATTTAATTTATATGTTTGTTCTGTTGTATTTATTTGTGCTATTACTCGTAATTTGATTATTTGTTACTATTTTACTACTTACTGTTTATTTGTCTAACAATATTTAAAGAATTTAATCTAGTAGCTTTTGGTGTCATAACCTTATGTATTGAGGTGTATCAAAAACAATGAAAACAATAACTATGCTTATTTTATGTTGTCTTATTATATTATTTTTCTTGTCTTTTACTTTTATTAATTTTTTTGTTGTGTGACCCGGAAAATTTCGGCGGGGCAAGTAAAAATTTTAACCACTGGCCAAACTGGGCCAGCAGAAAAAATCCTTAGCGTTGAGCCCTGGATGGTTTCAATAATTTTAATATTTTCTGGTATATAAGTTACCCAGGAGCTCTGTTGACATAGACTTAGCTAACGTTAGCTACAGCTTGATGAATGGAGTCATTGAACACAGCAGGAGAGAACGCAACATTAGCCAGCTAGCTAAAGCTCCGGTGGAAAATTATTAGCTAATGCTACCGTTTTTGAGGAGGTAGATTTTGAGGTGAGGGGACTGACAAGCAGAAGGTAAAGTGGTCCACCGTTCTAATAAGTAGACCTGCCAACCTGTACGCAATTTGTGTAGCGGATACGCATTTTGACTTCAAAGTACACTGGTACGATTTGTCACTCTAAACTACGCAAAAACCTGGTGACGGCTCTGTACACGCACAGTCCTCAAATCAAGCAATAGCAAAAGAAGAAGAGTTCGACCAATCATAGCGCTAGGTTCTTCCCCCAAATATACTGTAAATGTTAGACCCAGGGACAGGCTGGCATGAAATGGCTTGCATAATACTTAGTAAGGAGGCCATAATAATTTTTGTAAATAATTTTTGGCCATAATTAAAGTTTCTCCAGCTCTCCCCAGGTTGGCAAAAAAAGCATCTCAAAATGCATCAGATTGATGCTTTAAAATGTGGAATATTTAAATTTTTCTTGTTTCAAGTTGTTTCAAACCTATATGAGTTTCTTTCTTCTGTTGAACTAAAAAGGATGATATTTTGAAGACAGTTGACGCTACAGTCAGCTGTCTGTTTACTGACATTAAAAATATATTTTTATTTCAACAGAAGAAAGAAACTCATACAGGTTCGGGAACAACTAGAAGGTAAGGCAAGGATGACAGAATTTTTATTTTTGATTGACCTATCCCTTTAAGGGAGCGTATACAGATCTGATTATTTACATCTTAACAACAGTTTACAGAACACTGATGGGAGTATTGCTTCAGAATAAATTACAATTACAACACAAAAAATGATAAACTTTACTAGATGTAGTTAGTTATTGCACCATCACAGTATTTGAAAAGAAACGTGAGGAGAGTCAATTGCTGCGTGAGGAAAGTGAGTCGCCGGCTGCGTGAGGAAAGTGAGTCGCCGGCTGCGTGAGGAAAGTGAGTCGCTGGCTGCGGAAAGTGAGTCGTTCACTGCGTGAGGAAAGTGAGTCGCCAGCTGAGGAGAGTCAGTGATCAGCTGTGTGAGGAAAGTGAGTCGTTCGCTGCGTGAGGAGAGTGTGTATACAGATGCACTGCCGGCTTATCAGTGGTAAATTCAGTGGCTACTGGCAATTGAATAGTGAATTCCCATGACAAGTCGGTAGCCATATTTTTGGACCTTCCAGCCCTGCCATATTCTCCTGCACCAAACATTAACCAGCACGGTGTATGCACACACATTTCATCAAGTCTTCTTCAAATGAATTATATGTGCAAACTGGACACTGATACAGTGGTGTAGCCTATCTGAACGCGACAACATTATTATTCTAATAGAATGCATTTTGAGACTGCAGTGCTCGTAAATGTAAAATAGCCTATTATTAGCCCTATTAAATATTCTTTCGCATTTCTCCCTTGTGCTTGGGAGTTTGTCATTTTCTCTGTGCTCATATATTAATATTCATTGTTCTGTATAATGAGTGTGTATGTCTGCTTCATTGGTTGCCCCCCCCCACCCCTACACCCCCACTTTTCCAGAGCTTTACATACCCATTTTAACAGACTTTTTTTGAGCTTTGAGGTGTGAACAACCAGGACTAAAACAGGGGGGTTTCATGACCCTTTAAATGTACAACAGGACATTTTTAGAGAGGCTAGCAATAGCGAGCTAGCTTTAATATCATAACATCCCACCCTCTTTTCAGAGTGCTCTCCAAAGCCACGCCTCCTCCAAAACACATGAAGACACACACACACACAGCTACTCTCGGCGAAGCTTCACAGGTGACAGCGTTAAACTGCCTCATGTCTCAATGCACATAACATGACAATAATAATGAACGTAAACAACTTGGAGAGCTTGTACCTGATTGCTGCAGATTCATTTTGGTGTTGATACTGTTGACATGGAAATGCATAATTCAGATTCTGAGGATGAACAGCTCCGGTTAGAACGTCACGGGTTGCCATCTCTTAATTACAGTAGTTATGGTCTGACCGCAGCATAAGCTTGTTGTTTAGATTCGGTAGGAACTAAAAGGTGGCTGCTGTTTGTTTGCGGTGCTCATGACTGAGTATCTGTCTGCATAGCATGAAATGCCTTGATGTATGATGTCTGCACGAACAGGGTGTACGAGGGTATGTAAAAACATACATTGACAGGCCATTGTAGGTGATAACAACATAACAACAGTATAACAAAAAAAATTTCTATAGAGAATTACCTATTGCACCTTTAACAGGCCAGAGACGGAACATGCTGAAGACTGACGCAAAGAGAACACAGACTCCGCCAGTGGAGCAAATGCTGTACCTGGCAGGCATAACAAGCTCACTTCTTCATGATGTGTCATGTGTGTCTTTGTTTGGATCATAATTAAAATGCAGTGGTGCCTCCTATTTTAAATGGCTACAGATATTTTTGTTTAAGATCAGTTTGGCCTGTTGTAGAGCAAATAAACATTAAAAAAAAAACTGTTTAAAGAGAAAAAGGAATTGGAATTGACCCATTTTCTTGTACAAGAAAAATCTGAATTTTAATTATTGTCCAGTTGAATTGTTTTCTGTTTTTCCAAAACAGATATTTCTTATTTTTCTTACACTCTTGATGATTCCATAGTTAACAAGGAAAGAAAAGCTCTTTGCATTGTGTTTGCATGAGTTTTCACCATCTCCATGACCAAGCTCCTGTATTACATGCAAAACACTTGGAGGGATGTTTTATATTGTTCTCAGAAATGCAGATTTGCATTAAAGGGGAACTATTATGCCCCATTTTACAAGTTTTAGCTCAAAATACCCAACAGATAATTTTTTATAGCATGTTAAAATTGCCACTGTTGGTGGTTGACCAAAAACGCACCGTTTCAGTATGGGACCCTTTAAATGCAAATAAGCTGCTGCACTTGGCCTAAGAGAGCGGAGCTTCATGAGCTAATTCTCCGGTGACAGGATTCAGTCAGGACCATGGTCAGGACGCACAATAATGTCAGAAACTGCGAATATATGCTGCATGGAGATAGAACAGGTATAGTTTAGTTCAATTACGGTTATAACTTATAGTGGATAAAAACAAGAAGACAATATATTAGTACAAGCCATGTTGTACCGTCCGAACGACGGCCAAAACTTTACAGATTAGTTTTATGTTTATTGTACTTCACACAAAATATGAATTGTCTGTTTTCACTCTAGAAAATTACTGTAAGAGCTTAATAAAACGTAGTGCAAGTGTGCATTAAAATATTATCCATAAACTCACTCTCTCTCCCTTGCATTGTCATCAACATACATAGCGAAGTACACAGAAACACTCGTTACAACTAACAGTAAACAGATATAGACCTTTTGCCTTTTTGGATGGTGCTTAATAAACTGTTCAACTTTATATCCATAAATCTCCTATGAACTGTAATAAAGTGCTCTCACCTTCATTACTGCTGTATCCAGTATCACTCTGGAGACTGTAAGCTGGATCACGAACAGTTTACTGATCTATCCTTGAGTAGCACATTTTTAGCACAACCTCTGTTTTGTATTGTCCCTTTGTATTGATATTCGTTCACAAAGCAGTCCGGTGTGAAATGATTTGCGCAGACATAAACGAATTTCGGTTTGTTGAGGGAGCATTTTCTTGGAAAACAAAATGAATCAATCTCGTCTTTAGCAGCTCAGATTTCGGGAGTAAATGGAGAGTGCTATGTGGATCCATCCATCCAGCTACAGCACCTAAAACACATGGGAGACATTCTCATCAGTGCAGCAATGGTGGACTGTACAACTGGCTATGAACTCGCTCAGGGCAGTTCTATGTTAAAACGGCAGTGTCTGTCAACATTCGTGGGCGGGGCCTGTGGCTTTTGTGACGTCACACCGCCAGTGATCTGGAAACGGCTTGTTCTGAGACATTGCTTATGATTTTATGGGAATTAAAAATAAAAAGAAGTGGTTGAATTTTTATCATTATAGGTTGGATGTGTACACACTCTGCCAACACACATTTATGTCCAAACACCATGCAAAAGTGAATTTTGCATAATAGGTCCCCTTTAAAGTTTCTGCTGATATGAGAGAATGACACCAAGCCAAACCGGGTCATCAAATCCTACCCCGTTTCGTTTTAAGGAGTTTTGTTGAACAGACCGCACAGCAATGTCTTTGTTCTGTCCTTGTTCATCTGAGTTTTGTACTAACTGGTTGCCAATGAGATTATGTGGGACCTGATGCAGCTCGTTGATATCTGTCTAAGGTCCAAGTTTTTCTCCTAAATGACTGCTGTGCTTGTCTTGTGGAAGTAACAGAAGCTTGTTGGTATAATCACTGTTGGCTTGAAGTTGTAAGAGTTAATAAATGCCAGACAATATTGCCAAATGGATAGTACAATCTCTTTTTTTCTGTCATTGGCTGATATGTAATGATGTTGTAAAACAGTGACGTATGCAATGCAAACTTGTGACTTTGAAACCTTAAACTCTAAAGGAAAGTATAATAATTTTTGTTGGCAACAGTAGCTAAATCATGATGGTCAAGAAATCATCCACCCCTAAAATTTGATTAGGGAGGTAGAGGCATGTTGTGTTCTTGCTTGTGAATGCATGCTTTTCGCTTTTGCAATTAACACACTCTGTATGCGTATCTGCAGCTTGTGCTGAATGGAGCAGAGCAGATGCTTTCAGTTTATAATTGTAGCTTCTGTTGTCCAACTGAAATAAATGTTGGTTTTTTCCCCCTATAAAAAAGCAAAACGACAGTGGGGGTGGTGTCGCGGTGGACAAGTAATGTAATCTTTGTACGTTTGAACACCGGTAATGCCTTCTAGTGCAGCAAGCCTACTGTAATGTTCGGTCAGATTTACCATTGTTCCACAAATTTTTGTGAGCAAAATTAAGTCATTTCAATAGGAATCCATGCAATCTTGAATTTCACGTGATGGCGAAAGATTTCTCCTCGCAGATTATACAAGGTTGTTTAAGTTGGTCATGCGTATTCACAGAGGTAACTAACATAAAGCTGTTTCGTTTGAAAGTGACTTCTATGTGAGCTAAGCTTCATACTTTGCTACACTATTGGTAATAGTCAATGGACCTTTTTTGGCCACAAAATTTGGCATGGCTAATGTAAACCTTTTATACACAGAATTTTGTGACCTTACTGTTTTTTTTTTTTTTTAATTGGTATATCTTAACAGAATTTCTCGTTCATAGAGTTTTTTTTGTTTTTTGTTTTTTTTGTTTGTTTGTTTTTTTAGTCTAGAATGTCCCCATTTGAAATCGTACCAGCCCAGCTTGTCCTGAAGTCTGTAAGCAAATACTTTTTGTTGACAGAAGGTCTGGTGGTATCTTTTAGCAAACATGGGTGCCCGTAACTTGTCGTGTCAGGTGCCCTCAGCCCCTGAGTTTGATGGTGGAGGTGCTCTAATGACTTACTCTGTTTGTGATCTTTGACTTGCTGGTAACAGCAGAGACTGTTAGCTGTGCCATGACTCAGCATGACCTCTCAGAGAGATCTGTTGGGTTTCTTGTTCTTAGGGTTGTTTAAACCCCCCGTCAAGGGCATAGTACAAAACGCTAGTGGAGGGGAGATTTATGCTCTGTTGCACAGTAACAAAGTGCATCTTATGTCTTCATTAACTTGTATAGCTTTCCTTTTATAAAGTGACATAGACTTAATTTGTACATTTTATTTATTTTATTTGATTGCCAATAGACAATAGAGCTGGGTATCAGCAGCTATGTTATGATGCATGATACACATAGCTGTACATGACATCTCAGTTCAATACATGATGATATCATAATTAAATTGCAGTTGTGTATCCATGAGAGGGAGTATCTTTCAAAATATATTTTCAATGTTCTGTTAATCAAAGAGAATCCTGAAAAAAGTATAACTGTTTCCATAGAAATATTCAGCAGCACAACAGTTTTCAACATTGATGATAATCAATCAGCATATCTGTATGCAAATCAACATATTTGCATATAGATAAAATGCAAAATGTTTCTAAAAAAAATTCTGAAGGATCATGTGATGCTGAAGACTAGATTAATGGCTTCTGAAAATTCAGCTTTTCTTCACAGGAATAAATAACATCTCTAAATTTTAAAAATAAACAATTTTTACCATATTTTTGATCAAATAAATGCAGCTTTGGTGAATAGAGCTGCACGATTGAGAATTACATTTTTGTTGTTTCAAACAGAGATCACAATTCAGAACAGACAACGAAACTAAATAGCGTAATTTACTAGGGGTTCCAACAAAATGTTAATTTCTGCATCGAAAATGTTTAATTAAAGCTGCAGTCCATAAGTTATTTTGGTTAAAAATGATCCAAAATCAATTTTTGAGCAAGTACATAACCAGCCAGTGTTCAAAACTATCTCATTATCTTAGCTCGATTCTAGGGCTGGACGATATGGCCAAAATTTATATCACAATATAATTCTTAATTTCGGTCGATACGATATAATTCCGATATCGATATGAACTATATAATAGCCTCAGAAAAACTGCCAAGAACGGCCACAACGTCTGAAAAATGAATTTGCCAAATCTATGAAATCTCTTCCTATAAAACTATATAATATTTTAGAAATAAAAATAGTACAAATAAATTTATGTTCAGCTTTTATTTGTATTTAGCCTTCATACAAACATAAAAAATAAACATAAGACTCACTCACTTTTGTAATATTAATATCTTTAACATTAAACTATAACGTAGGCTGATTTTATTATCCTTAATATAGATTAAAACAAAAGTGCTTCAGCCAAGATAAAGATTGTGAACAGTAAAAACAGAAAAAAACTGTGAGAAACAACAAAAACACATTGCTGGGGCAGGGACATTGTTGAGTGTGGATGACACTAGGGGTGCAATGGTTCAAATTGCTCATGGTTCGGTTCGTATCATGGTTTTAGGGTCACGGTTTTGGTACAGTTCGGTATGTGCTATTAGCACATACCGAACCGTACCGAAACCGTGACCCTAAAGATAAGACTACTGTCAAATAAAAATAAAGAAAATAAGAACAAACGATCAAACTACAAGCAAATAAGTACATCACAAATAAGTACAATAAAGCAAATATTCAAATAAAATAAACAGTGCTTTTCAGGTTTTCAGGTATCTAACAGTAGTTTTCAGGTACAGAAAATGGATAAAGTAATCAAATATAAAATAACACTGCATATTATCTTCACTGTATAAAATAAATAAAGATGAATCATTATTGAAGTTACAAAAACTATTCAGTCAAGAGCAGTGAGTGATTTCTTTGTTATTTGTTGTTTGATTTAACATTAAAAACAGGCAGCAGGAATAGTTTTTTTCCCTTTAAGACATGCACGATCCAGTAGCTACATATACTGTTACACATGCGATGTCTTTCTCGACTGTTATACGTTCACTTAAGACAGAACCGACTATGTTTGCTAGGATACTCGCCAAGACGGGCATGTTGACTTAATTTGTGTATGAATTTGTCCGCCGAAGCGCAAGACTTGAAAGAGAAGTCAGTATTTGCGCGCTGTCTGAAATAAGCGTGTGCGCTTCTTCTCACAGCGCGTGCGAGTTCTCTTTCGCATCTTGTTCTTGAAGGTTTAAATCAGCAAAGCTTAAATGAGTTTAGTTTAAACAGATAGCATCGTGTGCTGTTCAGGTCTCACCTGCGCTTGCGCGCTATCAACACCCGGGTGATGACGGCGTAAATGACTGGACATCAGAGCAGAGAGCACTAGCTGTTAACAGTTTACAAAGAGTGACTGTTTTGTCCACGCTTTTTGATTATCGTTGTTGTAACGTTTTGCGCATCCATCGACTGAAACATACATTATCTGAACTCTGTCTGTCTGTTTTCCATGTTGCTATTTCAAACAAACCATATTAACGCTGAGCACTGGCTGATGGCTGCGTGTCTCTGTGGTGTACGTCATCACGCCAATGGCCAATCGCGTTCTGCTCTTTCTAACGGCTGCGCCTCAAGTCAGTGAGAAATGTTGTAATGTATATATCGAAATACCGGAAATGTGTTTAAAAATCATATCACCGTTATCGAAAAAAATTGTATCGCGATATATATTGATATTGAATTATTGTCCAGCCCTACTTGATTCACAACAGTAAGCTTGTAATAATGTTTTATAATAAGAGCGACATGCAGCAGTTCCTCTGTGCGTCATTACGTCACATCCGTAAACAGAAAGGAAGGAGTCCAGGCTAATCGTTTTTATCACGTGAGGACACAGCTGGTAGCAGATCATTTATAGCCTGTTCTCACAGCAGCTGAAATAATTAAACTTATCATTTTGATGGTGGATTGTAATCCAGAAAGGTTCAAATGACAATCATCAGTAACAACTGGAGATTCACCTGTAGTCAAAAAGCAAAAGACTTTGGACTGTGGAGTGGCTACAGAAATTGAAATCTACAGGTAACGCTAATACACAGTAAATACACATAGTCATGCAATGCTGATGTTGTTAACATTAACAATTTGAGAACAATATAACAGTTATAATAATTTGCGCGGTTTGACGTGATCCGAGCTAAGCGATCGTTAGATTTAATCATCATTGGCAGTGCAATTTATTGTAGGCCTAATGCCTTTTTCCTCAGTTGGTCAGAACAAAAGTGGCAGAAATGTTACTTACTTGTTCAGATGATATTTTCCAGTGAAAATTCTTATATTGGTCATACTTTCAAGATGTAGAATCTGTGATTCTGAAATACAGTATCCACACCGGTGCGGTGACTGACCGCAAACATTCGATTCATCCGTGCTGACGAGCTGTGCAGAGGCACAACGCACGTACAGATAACTGTTCCGCATATGACTGCAATTGCAGGTTTCAAACAAGAGATGGCGACAAAGAGGAAAAATCGCGGACTGCAGCTTTAATTTGAACAAATTATAAAAAAAAAAAAAAAAAAAAAAACAGTTTGAATGATTCAATGACTCACTCATTAAAGACTTATTTCATTACTGGATGACTCAGTGTGTGGTTGTTTGAATCGAGATCACAATCTTTTAACGATTAATTGTGCTGCTGTATTGGTGAGTATAAAAGGCTTCTTTCAAAACACTAAAAAATCTTACTGACCCCAAACTTTTGATTGGTAGTTTGTGTATATCAATAGTGTATGAATATTTGTTTAGATATTCTTTTTCAGTAACACTCAAGATTTTCTGACTGTCTGAGTAATGTGTGTGTGTTTGTTTTTTCTTTCTTTTTTTTTAAGTGACAGAATGGGGTGACGATGTGAGACCAATGTCTGAAGATGAAGCCATGGTCATAGTCAACCATCAAGCTACAGGAGATGTGTGTACCCTAATGATGTGCTTGCAGGACAAGGGCACGGTAAGCACACTTCTGGTTGGTTTAGGGTTAGGACTGTTCTGATGGTTATGAATTGTACATTAAATATATTTAAGGCTTGTCACACTGATAATATTCCAGGTTTTAATCAGGCAACAAAACTAATCCTCGTGTTCTTATCCAGGTTGTACGAAAGATGATGTGGTTGATGGACCATGTTTTTAAATATACCAATTTTGGGGTTGTGTCCCTGATTCATGGTGATTTCTTCATCAGGCAGGTACGTACTATTTTCTTAAAAGCAGATATGGATGTTTTGTAACATAAATGGACATTGATACAATTTGATATGAGTTGATTTGTAATTTTGCTAAGGTTAGCTAAGGGTTGTCAAGGTACAACATTTTCAGTAGTCTCTACCAATACCAGTAAAATTTTGGGGTTTTCTGTACCAATTTTGTAAAACCGTAGTCTCCTCTTTTGGTTATCACTGTCAATTATCGCAGTTTCTGATCACTTTTAAATAGAGCTGTCAATCCAGAAACTTTGCAGTGTACTTAGCATGAAAAACTAAACTTGTAATCAGATTGTGAATGGATAATAAAGCAAGAAAAGAGCCTCCCTTTTTAATCACTAAAGCTGTCAATCTCTAAAGCACAAGCTCACTGAACTCTGCACTCTCGTGAAAACTCGTTATAATAATAAATGTACAATGAATTTCTTATTTACATTGTGTTTACATTTTGTTGGTTATAATGAAAGGATTCTGTTTTTTTTTTCTGACTGACTTACTGATAGCACCTCTGATAGGCCATTGTGTTCACGCACTCAACAGATATGATTATAATCACTAAGGCTATCAATCTCTAAAGTACAAGCTCACTGAACTCTGCACTCTGCACAACACTTGTAGAAGCACTCTGTAAATAGAAACCTTTGATGCTCAGAGGGTGCTCAACAAACACGAATAAGTATGTTTGAAAGCAGCGTCTACTAGCATGTACCAAATATACCTGGTGCTGCAGAAATGCTGGTGCCGTCATTTTTTTTTTTCTCCCCCCCCCCCCCCCCCTTTTTCAATTTCAGTTGAAATTGACAAGTCTTGTACATTACCAACAGGGCAAAGCACATCGAGAAAAGCAGCTAATTTACCTGAAGGATCACCTAGACAAGTATTACTACAGCAGAGACAGGAAGTGGATTGTGCTGTTTCCTGAAGGCGGCTTCCTAAGAAAGAGACGAGAGACAAGTCAGTCCTTTGCCAAAAAGAATGACTTGCCCTACTTGACTCACGTAACACTGCCACGGCTGGGTGCCACAGAGATTATCCTGAAAACTTTAGGACCCCAGCAGGAAAACGGCATCCTGGGAACAGAGGGTCTACCAGGTCAAAGTAAGGAACAGAATCACTTATCTATGTAATCCAGTTTGAATAGAATGTGTCGCACTGTTTGTTTTTCCCTGACATTATTCGCACAAAACAAGACTCCCTAGAGCAGATTCTAATGGCTGGTATGGCAATGCTGTTTAATATGACTGAGTTCATTCACTATTTTGTTTTTTGTTTTTTGTTTATGATTTCATCGCTACATCCAAAATCAAATACTTCCTTACTATATAGTACTTCTGGCAAGATTCTGAAGAGCTAATTCAGTTTGCTAAATGAAGAAAAATTTCAAAACTCACACCTGTAAGCAAATGCTGTTGTCAATCCTAAATGCAGCCATAATGTATTTGTATTACTGATGGATGCTTTTTAATTCCTTTATGTTGGAGTGTTTTAATTTGTAAAGTATTTTTATGATAAAACGTTTGGGGAAAAGAAACGTTAAAAGATTAATGGCAGAAGTTTACTGTTATTTATTGGTAAGTTAAGTAAGGGATTAAAGGTGCAATATGTATGATTTTTGCAGTAAAATATCCAAAAACCACTAGGCCAGTGTTATATTTTGTTCACTTGAGTACTTACAATATCCCAAATGTTTCCAACCATTTGTAAATCATGAGAAAATCGCAATTTTAACCAAGGATCAGGGACGTGTGAGTCGCCGCCTGTCAGTTGCATCATACCCGTGTAACCCTCGGTTTCCGGGTTTTATTTTGTAGAAACCATAGAGACACCAAAGACGGTTTTATATTTACATGTTTTAATAGACAAGGGAACAACTGTTTTGATATATTTATAGACAGAAAACTAATTATTGTTATATAGCTCAACACGTTTAGTTTTATTGTTTAAATCTAATTTTCTTGATTTCTTTTTTTTTTTTTTTTTTTTTTTTAAACCATGCCTCAGAGAAAAACACTATTTTGTGAAGTAGCTAACATAGCATAATCAGATGCAGCTTTATTTTTAGTAACCGTAATACAGAATTTTCTCCATCATACAATACGTTTTAAAATTAATTGCATGCCATTTATCAACACAAGCCATCCAGTATTTAATATGATATTCTAAAATCGATCTAGCTTACTGCATTGTGTCTCAAACAAGTGTCTCACATCAGCCACGAGTGAACACACAGAGTAACGTTATAACATTTTCAACACACTCAAATGTATCTAATATGATAAACAGAGCTGTTACCTCATACGCATGACCGAAAAAGTGTAAGCAGTGACTGCGCTAATAATGTAATAATTTAGGCAATTTAAATTATTGTGTGTTGCGGTGTGTGTTGCACAATCGCTCCAGCGGCCTCGTTCAGCTCCCACAACACTCGGTCCTGCTCTGCTTCATACTACAGTAACGTTAATAATCACATCCATGAACATGATTTCTTCCCGAGTCCCATCCCGATTCTTTTGCACTGGCTGTAAAGTGAAGACCACATGTCCCAAGATTCCACGCTCAAACTTGGCGTCATCAAGCTATGCCTTTGGTGCAACCAACTTTCTCAGTTTTGCACTGATGTAAAAAGACTGACAGTGATATGAGACCTCATGTTGGCAAAATGTCTTAATCTTTTAACTTAAAGGGGCTCTATGTAAGATTTTTACTTTAATAAAGCATAAAAATACCCTGATATGTTTGCAGATATTTAGGAAACATGTTAAGTTCACTTACTTGTTTCTCAGAAAAAACATGCTACAGCCAGATATTCTACTTTGAAATGTGCGTTCCGTGTCGGAATGTCTGTCTTTGTTTTGGTCTGTGCGAAACCGTGTGCTGCCTGTTTATCCAATAGTATTTCGACATCACAGGTTGCCAGTTGGTGGAAAACGTCGCGTATTGCAACCATGGAAACCAACAAACAAACTGGGTCAGAGAATCGCAGATTCTACTTGACCTAAAAAGCCTCAGAATCCATCTAAAAATCTCTATGAACAACAGCATATTAAAACAGCATATTAAATCAATTCATCAGCTTACAGTGTTTAAGTCTCCTCAGTTTTCATTGTCAAATGCACTCCCTATTGTTGCTGGCAACCTGCGTCTTTGAACGAGGGGACGGGCCAAACAATATTTTAAATTTGGAATGCAGTACCTATTTTGAACACTGGGTGTCATTCCTACATAGAGCCCCTTTAAATCAAACTCTCGGTCAAAAACAGAATGGTCTGGCTTTATCTTTGTGAAATATGATACACACAAAAAAAAGCATGAAAGCACTAGGCAGGCGGAATGGAAGAGCAACGATGCTGTATCACTGCTCTTCCATAAGCGCCACCTGCTGTCAGAGAGTGAATTTGCTTCGCATTCCACCTGTCAACTGTGTCCTTGGTTACCGCTGTAAACAAAGCAGCACTGTGCTTATAAATGGCTACTTTATTTGGAGGTAAGATGAAAATAAAATGCCACTGCCATCAAAACTTTTCTGAAGACCGCAAGTTTCCTTCAGTGATACATTCATACAATCCCTCACCCCCAATTCAATATCTATATTTTCTTCCTATATTTCGAGCATCGTGAACAGTGAGCTGCTCTGCCTGCTACAGAATTTTCCCCTCTTTGCGTCACTCTTCTTCAGCGTCTCAGGCTTCTTGTTAACGGCCATATACAGACTCAGGCATGACGTGGGCTATTTACCGTTAACACTGTCCCATTAGCTCCCAAAAATAACAGAAAAATAAGTACAAAAAATACAGTACAGACACTGGATAAATGTATTGTATTTTTGTACTCATATTTCTGTTATTTTCGGGAGCTACTGTAACGGTGATAAAGCATGTACATTAATAAATAGAACTGCATGTGTCATGCGGAAGAACATTGTAGCTACTTCTCTCTACTCCGCAGCGGAGCCGAGCACACGATTTGGAAAATGGATTCATGATGTACTCGTTCATTATATACATTTTGTTAATTTTGAACACAAAAAGTTACGAACTGCAGCAGCTGCTGATACAACGCACGCAAATTTAACTGAGTGCATGACCATGCACTCGCACAAATGCTACCACATCAAATTTTAACTTGCACATTCTCAAAAAAATGGTCGCAGTCTGGAACCCTGATGGTACATTATATAAGAGTAGAATTTAAATTTTCTCTTTAAAAATTAGGTTTTAATAAGTTTTGCACGTTACTGATGTTAATAAAAGTTAATTTTATCTGCATATCAATTCAAGCACAGAGCTTTTCTGTTAAACGTCCAATAAACAAACATGTAATATTATTAATATCTGCACTTATTAATGCAAAATAATATTAATTTTATGATTAAATTAACTTTATGATAAATTTCCCCCCAGCGCTACCGAATCAGGTGCTGGCCCCACCTTCTGTAGAACTTGGTGGCACCAGCGCTACTGCTCTTGTAGCACATATATATTGTCGTCTTGGAGTTGTGTTTGGGGTCGTTATCATGTTGGAATACTGCCCTGTGGCCCAGTCTCTGAAGGGAGGGGATCATGCACTGCTCATTCATGGTTCCATCAATGAAGTCTAGCTCCCCAGTGCCGGCAGCACTCATGCAGCCCCAGACCATGACACTCCCACCACCATGCTTGACTGTAGGCAAAACACACTTGTCTTTGTAATCCTCACCTGGTTGCCATCACATGCTTGACACCATCTGAACCGAATAAGTTTATCTTGGTCTCATCAGACCACAGGACATGGTTCCAGTAATCCATGTCCTTAGTCTGCTTGTCTTCAGCAAACTGTTTGCGGGCTTTCTTGTGCATCATCTTTAGAAGGGGCTTCCTTCTGGGACGACAGCCTTGCAGAACAATTTGATGCAGTGTGCGGCGTATGGTCTGAACACTGACAGGCTTACCCCCACCCCTTCAACCTCTGCAGCAATGCTGGCAGCACTCATATGTCTATTTCCCAAACACAACCTCTGGATATGACGCTGAGCACATGCACTCATCTTCTTTGGTAAACCATGGCGAGGCCATGTATCACTGTTTTAGTGTCACGGTTTCAGTACAGTTCGGTGTTATGTGCTATGTTCAGCAAAAAAATAGGACAATTGTCAAATAAAGATAAAGAAAATAAAAACATAGTCTAACTACAAAAAAAAGCACAAATAAATACATGAGAGCTAAGATACAAATAAAATAAACAATGCTCTACAGGTTTTTCAGGTATCTTAGCTTTCAGGTACAGAAATTGAAAAAAGTAATCAAATATAAAATAACACTGTTATTCAGTCAAGAGTGATTTATTCGTGCTTTATCGTTCGATTAACATGAAAACAGATAGAGCAGGAATATTAGACTGCTGTCCCTTTAAGACATAATTCAAAGATACAGTGCGCTGATACTGATACACATGCGTTGTCTGTCTCGTTTTTCTCCTAAGACATAACCTACTATGTTTGTTAGGATACTTGCTAAGATGGGCATGTTGACATAAGTTTTGTGTGAATTTGTCCATTTAGGTGCAAGACTTGAAAGGGAATTTGCGCAAGAGTATTTGCACGCTGTACGTGCTTCGGATGAGTACAGACACAAATCTCCTCACAGGGCGCGCGAGTTCTCTTTTTACGGATGAATGTTTAAATTGGCAAGGTTTAAATGAGTTTAGTTTAAACACAGATAGCAACGTGAGATGTTCAGGTCTCACCTGCGCTCGCGTCACGCACTATCAACACCCAGGTGATGACGACGTAAATGAGTGGTCATAGAGCTTTCGGAACGTCATTTAACATTTGTTTACAAAGAGTGACTGTTTTGTCCATGTTCTTTTGATCATCGCTGTTGTAACGCATTGGGAAACTAGAATGCATATCTATCGACTGAAACATACATTAGCCGAATCCGTCTGTCTGTTTTGCACAAGGCGACCTATTATGCCCCTTTTGACAAGACGTAATATAATTCTCTGGTATCCCCAGAATGAGTCTGTGTAGTTAGACTCCACAGATCATTTATTATAGCTTGTCAAATTTGCCCGATTTGGGTGTGAGCAAAATCAAGCCGTTTTTGTAGGTGGGTTGCTTTAAATGCAAATGAGCTTGTGCTCCCCGCCCCCAAGCTCGCTCGTCATTCCAATACACTGAGGCAATACAGCTGCTAACACAGCTAAAATAACTCACAAAATGGATCATTAAACTGTTCTTGGCTAACGTGGCTAATGCTACACACTGTTGTAGAGACTCAATAAGAATGAAAATGCGTTCATGAATTATACTGATTAGACGCTTTACTGGGTTAAAAATGAAAACAACGAAATACAGTAAGAAACAATGCTAACTTTAGAAACATTTAATAGTACATTAGCAGCCTGCTAATGAAACGCATTCAGGAAGACAATTTGCAAACATCACAAAATAAATGTATATAAAATTGGATCAGTTGGTATCGATCCATCTTTGAGAATCAATTTCTGTGCAAATCCTGTGTTTTACTGACAATCGTGTGAAGCATTCTAGTGTTAATGACTTACACATAATGTTATATGAATTTATCTGGACACATTTCCTTCATAAATAAAATTACATCACTGCGTCCTTAGTGGCTCAGATGCCAGGGAGTTTATGGAGGCTCATATGTTTGCTATTACAGCCATTTACAGATCAGTGATAATGTTTGCATAGCTGAGACATATAATGAGATTAGGGACGGTCGTTCTTGAGTGCTGCTGTCCTGCAGAGTTTTGCTCTGACACAACTCGCCTTCCTTCACGTAGCTTTAGTAATCCTGAAGACATTCAAGTGTGTTTGATCAGGGTTGTAGCTAAACTTGCGAGACTGCTGCTGCTGCTGCACTCCAGGACCAGTGTTACTCGTCGCTTGTGAAAACAATGGCGGTGCCTTGGGTGAAAACATACAGATTCAGGGGGTGGTAATATTATAAAAAGATCCACTTCCTATGTCACAAGGGGAGTGAAATCAGAATGGCTCAATTTTTCACATGCTTGTAGAAAAAGGCTTACCAAAACAAAGTTACTTGGTTGTCCTTTTTCACATTTTCTGTGCTGATAGATGCACCAGAGACCCGATTACAGCACTTAAACATGGGAAAAGTCGATTTTCATTATATGACGCCTTTAATTGATTTATTTTTATTTATTTATTTATTTATTTTTGGTCTGGCGACATGGTGTGGTATAGTATAGCCATGGTGGGCAATGCTGGTAAAATGACGCAACCCTCACGTTCATTGATCTGCTCCCCGCTACACTCTGCTCACATGCTCTGATAGTAATAGCTTAATAGGACTACATTATTTGGATAATTATTCAAAAAAATATATCTGTTAAATCTGATTCTGTTGCATAGAGCCAAATTTTCGGTTATGGTTTTCTGTTTAAGTGCATACAGAATTTTCAGTTGATGCATCCCTTAAATGATTATCAAATTATCTGTTAGGTGCAGCCCTAGTATCTAAAGTAGAGTTCCACTGTTTTTAGTACTGATATTGAAGCTTAGATTTTTTTCTTTCAAACTTTCATTATGTAATTTAGATTGTAAAGGTCTTTTTTCCCCATGTAATATATATTTTATTTTAGTATTTGTTTTTTTAACTATTTAAATATAATAACTTCATATACTGTTCCTTCAGTTTTGACAGAACTGTAATGTAGTCCTACACTGTGTCAATATTTGCCACACCTAATACATGCTTGAACTTCCTTGCTGGGTGGATCTTTCTTCTATTTTATCTGGAAGACCGTCACATATATTTGCTCTGCTTAATGGGGGCTTAACTAATAGAGATGATTGATTCTGACAGCCAAGGATTCAAAATGAAGAAACACTATGGCTGGTTAAACAAGATAATTAGTTGCTAGTATTGTCTCTCAGTAAATATGTGGAAACCTCTATCACAGTCTTTCAGAACACATCAGAGGACATGCCCACACAGCATGCACATCCTCCTGGAAGTATAGTATGAGGAAGTTAACTGGACCACTGAACAGCCGTTTCAGAGATCATTAAAAAGATAATGCATGGTCACTGTGTGCTTCGACTGACTAGTTACTTAATAATAAGGGGGACTAGTTTTAGTTTGTTCTGTTTGTTTTTCCAGCTATGTTATTTTAATGAGCTGCTTTGAGATGCTTTAGCATGCTAATCTCTCTGTAGCACATGCGTCTCTAAATTGATTTCCTATTATATAGTACGGTGTTATTTTAGTAAATTTATATACTATTTTAGTATTTATTCATATTTTGAATAAGCTTTTATTTTATATTTTCAGTTTTTCAATTACATTTTTTTTTTTTTTCATGAATTGTATGTTCTCTTTTTAGTATTTTTAGTGCTGTCAATCGATTAAAAATTAACTAATCACACTTTTTTGGGGGGGAAAAAAACAAAAAAAAGAAAGATTAATCATCATTAGTTTTTAATATTTTCATATTGTAACAATTTCACAGTTACTCTCCAAATTAAAGTAGAAACAACTTAAAGACAGTATATTTTAAATATTTTTTTTTAATGGCATCTTTTAATGAATGAAGGCTGGTATGAATGAATACTGGTACTGATGTCTCTATGAAATAGATTTTTTTTATTTTTTTTTTTATTTTTTTTATTATAGACATTCAACATCACAGTACAACTGAAAACTATCAATTTCAACATTTATTAGCCTTACTGAACATGACGTGGATCTGATGCTCATTTAATTTTCTCACTCTTTAAAGTCGGCATGAAACGGAAGTTGCGATTGTCTTTTCTTCTGTACTGTGACGTCTATCCAAGTGAAACGGCATCTGAAATGAGAGGGCGGGACTTGATTTCGTCCTTCGAGAATTGATTGGCTGTTGCTAACAAAATGGAGGCAGATATGAATTACTCACTCCGAGCACTCACGTTACTGTAAGAGCTTTATTGAGGATGACGAGGACGGTTAACGGCACTAAACAGCCAGAGAGACTGACTGACTGACTGACTGATGGTGTGTGTCCGTTGGCGCGGAGCGAGCAGTTAAAAGACAGTGTTTTCGGTATTCCTATGGAAGTTGAGCCGCGCTAAGTTAAGTGAGCTCAACTTCCATAAGAATGAATCTAAAAATGCTCTGGTCGCTTGCTCTGCTCCAGTGGACACGCAGCCTGACTGACTGAGCGTGTCGCAGGTTCCTTTCCATGTTTATGTACACCCCAATATGGCATAGCGGTGTTTAATGCTTATCTCTATGAAGTGAAGCACAGCATTTACCCCAACGTCATGCAATTCCAGATAGCTCCACCCTTGGCCATAGCATGTGACAGGAAGAGACGATGAGCGTTTTGAAGGGGGATGGGAGGTTAATGATTTTGATTAAAGATTATGAGGGCATATGAATTTTAAAAAAATAATGAAGTTCATGGATAAATTATTGATAATAAAATACAATTTCATAAAAAAATAAGAATGGTCAATTTTGATTTCATGCCGACTTTAAGTTAATTTAAGATGTTATTTAACTCATTTAAGACTGCTCTTATACTCGACAAAATGACATTTTGGCTCAATTCTGTGTTTATTCAAGCACGAAACAGAACTCGATTTTGGCACACGTCTTTCTGGGCACACTAGTCGTGTCACAGACACAACATTAACAGACAGCACGTTCTCGTTTGTCTTGTGGCACTTGAATGGTTTAAAAGCATTTGCGTGAAGAGTGTGAACATATAATGTAACGCTAGCCAAATTATGGAGGAAAAAAACTTCAAATGCGTTAAACTGAAACAATAGGTGCGTCCCAATTGGCGTACTTGTGCACTATTCTATTACGTTTTTAAGTACAAATAATGCTGTAGTGCGTTCACACTGAAAATTCCAAAAAGAAAAAGTGTACTTTAAATACCCGGATGGTGCACTAAATTAATGGAAAAAACGAAGTGTGGAATGTTGGACACTTCGTGCACTCAACTGTCGCAGCTTTAATTACGTAGCGGAGGGGAAGGGAGGATCGGACTCCATTGTTAAATGACAAAATAACCTCATACACTTTTCACGCACTACATGGATGAGTGCATAGTGCACAAGTACATAGTGTATAAGTGCATAGTGTATAGTGCGTCATTTGGGACGCAACTAATATATTGCAAGCGTTAAGTTTGACAGCTCTAGTATTTTTATATTTCTATTTAGCTTTAATTTTATTTCAGTTTTAACAATTTTAGTAAAATTATTTTCTTTTTTTTTTAAGCAAATATTTTTGTTTCAGCTTTCAATTTTAATTAACAAAAACTATTTTTAATAGTTTTAGTTAACAATAATACTGATATAGAATGGATATTATTAATTAATTATTAATTAATAAATATCTATTATTTATCCTATATTGAAGGCCTTGGTGTCATTGGATTCTGTTTGTGCAGACTAATGAATATACAAATTAATCCCCGCCTCCACTCAATCACACATGCTCAGCCTCAGACTACCTAATCCACTCGGTCAACTGTAGTAAATGCTACGCAATGGCAAGTGAAAATATATTGGCTTTGGCTTGAATGGGTTATGGTACACACTGGATTATGGAGAAAATACTCAGCAATTGTGTTGATTGATGAATTTGCACATGGTTTGTCTCAAAGCATTTTAAAAACACCATACAGACATATAAACAACATTGAAAACTTGATTTTAACTTTAAGTGTTTATGTACACATTTAGACAGCAAATGGAGTTATTTAAAAATTCTTTAACTGAATGAACCACTTTTTGTGGTTTCCAGTTAAGGTCAAGGAATTGGTTGAAGAATATCAAGTGTTGCTCTTCTGTAGTTAAGAGGTTTTCACTTTTGAGACTGTAAAGGCAACAGTCTAGTTACCTTATTAACCTTATGTCAAACTTGTCTGAATTGCTGGCTCTTTCTTCTGTCAATGCTATAATCTTATCTAGGATGTATTGTAACGTAATAACTGAAGTTTTGTTTCCACATGATTTTTAACCAGGATGCCTGAGGTTCTTGCTATTTCTATGTGGTACTATATTGATATATTAACTGTTGTTGTCAAGTAAGCTTAATTCATAATGCTTCCCCGTTGTGAGCCTGTACGCTCCTCTAAACTGTCCGTGCACTGCACTGCTCTTGCAGTTGCCTGCTGCTGCCTTTGTTCCGACAATATCGCGTTGTTAACCATCCTTTAGAAAAATGTTTCTGACGATCTCAGTCTCACGCACGCTGCACACGAGTTAACCACGGCCCACTCATTTACATGTTGCGGTATACACAGAATAAAAAAAATCTGTTATGAATGATATTTTTTATCTTGGTAACGATATATACCGTCATACCAGCCAGCCCTACAAACTCATCTGACTTTCATTGTTCTGTTGAACACAAAAGATGTTTTGCAGTATTTTCACGCTGTACTTTTCCATAAAACAAAAGCATTAATGTACTCTATTGAAACCCTTCTGAAGCCATATGATGGCTTTGTGTAAGAAACAGACTTAACTCAATTTCTGCTAAAAATCCTCCCATCTGCAGTATCTATTAAGTAATGTGTTTGGATGGGAAGAGTAAGTGGTTTTTAATTTCATTCTTGATGTGAATTAGCCTTAAAGTGACTTGAGTCTCTGTGTTTGCCCACCTTCAGGTAACAAAGCTAAAGGACTACAGTGGGTAATAGACATGACCATAGCCTACCCTAATGCAAGACCCATGGACATTCAAACATGGATTTTTGGTTACAGAGATCCAACAGTCACACATGTACACTACAGGTAAGAAGTATAAGATAATCTATAATTGTATCTGGTGGTAAGTGAGGTCTCAAAAGTCTAACATCTCACTGACATGTCGCTGTATTTTAAACCTCAAATATGTTCTAAGTGGCTGTTATTGTGTTGGTTGTCCAACACTTTTGCTTTCTTTGTGGACAGCTAAATTACTTGTACTTGGAAATGACATGCCTAGTTAGGACACAGTGTAACAGTGTTAAATATAGTCAGTGTTGAATGCATGTGAACACATTGACACTTGACTGTTCAGTTAAAAAAAAAGTAATAAGGTCCTACACAAAGAAATGAAAAGTACCTTTAAAAAAAACACAGTTTGACACAGTCACATACAAAGACTCAAGTCCTACCAGTAACCTGATAAACTTGTATTTTACATGGAGCGGTTTGCCTCATGGAGGCCAACTTACTACTTATCTTGGTAACCTCCCTGTTATTGGACACTATAACTTACGGAATAAATTAACCATGACTTAATATATTTTCTATAATAGGTAAAAGTTAAATTCATCAATCTGGTGCACTTTAAGAGTTCAAAATTAAGAGTTCCAATCCATGTTCACTGTGCAAATTGAACAAATTTGTCGAACACTGCAGTTGAGCTTTTATTTTGGCAGAAAATTACTGTTTCTGTGAAAACATGTTTATAAACTCATCTCATTACTATTCTAGTGAAATGCTATAATCATCTTCCCACAAAAATGTTGGAAATTAAGCAAATGTGAAAATAAATGTACAACTTGTGCCTGCTACGTTCATAAATGCATGCTAAACTCACAGCACAGAGATGGAGATCATTGCATTCATTCACTGTGAACTGAGCTGTTCTGAAATGCGGAAAACACTGCATCACGTGCTGATCACATGAGCAAAGTGCGCACTACGCTTTTGAACACGCAGCACAAACAGATTGTTTACTTATTTAATTAAATCAGTGTTTTGCGATTTGATAAGGGTACAAAGCCATATCGCGCTTTCCATTTTAGTTCGTTTGACAGATACTTTGCCTAAGCAATGGTGCAAAACTATCTTAGACCTTTTTATGTTATGAGAAGTTTTAAAATATTTTCGGTTCACTATGAAAATTTGGTGGCACAGATTAGACTATGGCAGGCCGCCACAGTCTAGGTAATTAATGGGAAGTACTGACACGTGCATTACATATATTCTGATCAAAATTTCAGCAAATGCGCAGTGCCCAGTCATCGCATTCAGAAATGGAGAAAGTCACTGCAAGAATGTCATCATAGCTACCAAGAGCATAACTGCTGATGACATTTCAAAGAAAAAAGTCTCCTCAACAGACCATTTCATAAGACACAAACATATATGCATGTTTGAAAGATGTATGCACAAAAACGCGCATCACGGCACTGCTCATGGCGCAAGGTATTTTTGAATCCTGTTGAAAAAGTAGTCAGATTCAAGCATTTACATGGCTAAAATTTTCCTGTCATATGGATTATTTTAAGATCTACATGACCCCTTTCAATCTGATGGATATTTAATTCAAATCAAATTGATTGAGGTGTTCATATGAAGGGTTTCGGTCTGATTGGATCGATCCAAATTTCGATCCGATTGAAAGATGTTGCGTGATGCGTCCGTCACGCCACTATGCGATTGCCATATCAGTCAGTGGAACAAAAATTCAGTGTGGTTTTAAGATATAAACTTAAAACAATGCGGTTGAGCCACTGTTTCATGAAGACCACCCACTGCACTTTGGTGATCTAACTAGGAAAGATTAAATAAGGACGAGAAGATGAAAATGATTGGGAATGATTATTCCTAATCTCTTTCTATCCTTCCATGTGTTACTCCCCATTTCTGAACTCTCTCTGTGAGACTGAGTTTAAGCCTTTTCTGAATTTAGTGCTAGGTGTGGTCACACTGGGTCACAACTGCCTGAGATTTTTTTCGTCTCCCTGCAAACTGTCTTTTATTCTGCTTTGCACTGTATGCTGATTCAGTCAGAGTCCAGACAGCACTGCTGTGATTTATGAGCACCTCACTGTTTATGTGCTCATCAGTTTTATCTCCACACCTGCCTTAGAACTGCCTCACGGGCAAACAAGAAATAAAAGTTGAGTTAATAAAGTTTTACAAGAGAGAGAGAGAGGAGGAAAAAAAATAAAAAATAAATAAATATATATATATATACATATATAATTATAATGGTTGTTGATCTCTGACATGTTTAGGGTGCCACATGATGATGGTTAACACACGCTCATATGAAAACAATTGGAACGTCCGAGCTCTGTCACCAAACCATGAATGAAACAGACCGGAGTCTTTTATGGCTCATATAGTATGATATGAGAATATGGAGCTCATACTCAAGGAGGAAAAAACACAATTTTATTCAGAGGCTCAAACTGAGCAAAAATTGTGCAGTTGCTGATATTTATATGGGCAAAAAGTAAGATTAAATTCTGAAGGCTTGTAATGTAAATCAGTGAGATTTTTAAGACGGCATACTACTTGACTATTTAAATTCACATAAATAGTGTTGTCACGGTACCAAAATTCCAGTAGTCGGTACCGATACCATGAAAATTTTACGGTTCTCGGTACCAATTTCGGTACCACAGCAAAATCTATTTTACTATTTTATATAGCCTATTTTAAAAACATTAAATATGATTTGGAGTGTGTGTGTTGTGTGTGTGTGTGTGTGTGTGTGTGTGTGTGTGTGTGTGTGTGTGTGTGTGTGTGTATATATATATATATATATATATATATATATATATATATATATGCTACTCAATGAAATACATTTTGAAATATTAAATAAATAAATAAATAAATAAATAAATAAATGCTCAAACATCCATTTTGTACTGTTGAAAAAAACAGCATATGCTGGTAAGGTAGGTTTTGAAGCTGTATGCTGGTCAAGTGCTGGTCCTAAACTGGTCCTGCTGGTCCATGCTAGTCCTAAGCTGGTCCTGGACCAGCATAAACCAGCTCAAACCACCATACCAGCTTCAAAACCTACCTTACCAGCATATGCTCGTTTTTTCAACAGGGGTAACAGACGTGCGTGTTTATTTTAGCTATATCGTCAGTGAAACAACACACTACAGCCTAAAGAGACCATTTCTCTTTAATAATATCTTCATGTTATCTCCTGATGTTACAAGCAACTGACACTTGTTATAAAAGGTCTGAAGAGCGAGTTTTATCTTCAGACATTCAGGCTATGTTTGATTTTGCGCTGTCAGAGAAAACGAAAGTAAAAATCACCGGCGTGTGTGAAACACGCTATACAAATAAACTTGACGCGCCTTATAAAGTCTAATAACAAGCGCAAACTGTGTTAAATAGAAATTGACGTGCAAGCAAAAAGGTTTCTGTCCTACGGTGTTTTTTCTACTTTGCCACAGTAAATAATGCGAATAGCCTATAATAGGCCTAAATGCGAACGAAAGAAAGAAACGTTTATAATCCCCTGCATGAGTGAAGATTTGGGAAAATAAACAGAGATTCCATGTTCAGTGGAATAACTAATGGAATATTGTTTAATTCTCTGATAATCAGGTGACCAGATCGCGATTTGCAAAACAGAACACAAAGCTTAAATGGACTCACGTCTCTCTCTCTCATTCAGCATGAACCAAAATGTTTCCATGGCTGCGATGTCACATTTAATTTCTAACCTATTATTTCTTCTGTAAACAAAGCTTTGTGCTTCACTCGTATCATATTCACGTAAATACTGCCACAGTCCTATCAGTGGGTACCGAATACCCGGATTCTCGGTACTACCGGTACTACAGAAATGCTGGTATCGTCACATTTTCAAAATTTCAGTACCGACTTGGTACCGAAGTACCGGTACTTTTGACAACACTACACATAAATATTAGTTGTCACTCTATATCTCACAATAACGTCTTAGTATGATGATATTTAAATGTAATTTTTATAATCAAAGCTCTAGTTATCATTGTGTGTGTGTTTAATACAGTTATTGAGAGATACAGATAAACGTTCATCAAAAAATATTTGAAAATTAACATGATTAAAAAAAAAAAAAAAAATGTATGGATAATCAAGTTGCTTCAATCCAGTAAGTGTTCATCTTGAAATATTCCAATGTAAAAGTCATTCTTACTTCATAAAAATCAGTAAAGATTTCACAGAAAAAGACACATGTACCACAAATTGAAGGTGGACATTTACAATTATACTAAAAGTCCTTTTACTTGCTAAAAAGTATAAACTATAATTCATATGATAGAAGTCATGTAGAATATTATGTACACAGGTTTTTCAGCAAAGTTTGATCATGTTGATAATTTAGAGGCCTTAGAAATTGCATATCAAATATAATACGGTAGCCTTTATAGGGTTATAGGACATGAGCAAGGTTGATTCTTGACATAAAGATTGAATACATGTGGTTTATTGATTCTGTCAGGATATGTATGGTTATGTTATACAGACAAGACCACGACCTCGAACAGAGACTCGCCAATAACTCAACATGTCCTGTTAAACAGGCACTGTTGCTCTTTTCACACAGTTTTTTTAACATTGGCCAACAGCGACTGTGAAGTAGGGAAACTTCAACCTGATATTAATTCTGACTGACTTTGAAATAGCCTAAAACAATACAAACCCTTTGCAAGCACTTGTTTTTCCTGTCACACTTAGTTTGGTTTGACACAAGGTGGTTATAGGCACTTTGTTCACTGCAGTTTCAGTGTAGAGCACATTTTACACTATTTGCCATTGTATTTGCGTTCGTTAATTCGAACATGGTGAGCACATGTTGATGCTGACTGAAACGATAAACTAGAAGAAGTGCACTCTTAAAAAAAAATGTTCCAAAAGGGACTTTTTGCAGCAACGCCATGAACCATTATGGGTGAAAAGTTTTGTGCATTGACTTGGTTCCATGGTTTTTGTTTTAAAACGCATAAGTTTTGCTATGGTTACGCCTGGCGTTTACACTTGAACCTTGAAAACGGAGACTTTCGAAAACGCTGCAGACCCCATTTTTGTTTGAACATGCCGGGGTTGCGTTTCAGTATAAACAGACCAAAAACGATGGTGTGGCTGCCCACGTTCGCTCTGCGTATCCTTGACGACCGTGTAAACAATAACATGGAGACTGAACTGCAATCTTTGCTGGCTTTGTTGTAATTTTTAGCAGCCTTTGTGCAGTTAAACTCAGCATTTTTTTTTTTTAATACTGCAGCCTTCTACATGTGCAAGAGGCAACTGTTTACACTTATGCACGCAAGCCCAGTGTGCATGAACAGCCACGTGACATGCGTTTTCGGCTGAGTAGTGTAGTGTAGTGAGGTAATTTCTGAAACGCAGTGGAAACGCCAGTGTAGACGAGAATCGTTTTCATTTTAAAATGACGTTTTAAAACAAAAACGTACTAGTGTAAATGGGGCAAAAGGTTTGTCATGGAACTATAATTGCCAATAAAGAACCTTTTATTTTGTGCCTCGTTTGGTGTGGAATTGACTTTAGGATAAGCTACAAAATACAAACCCAACACACCCCCACCCCTTAGTTACTTGTTGAAAAATTAAAGGGAATCTTTACCATAGACAAATATATAGAATTGATTTATTTATATTTTTTCCTCCTCAAAATTCTCTCTACCCACTATTTCACAGTTGTGTAGTAACTCTGAAAACAAAGCAGAATATAGAGTTTGCTCTGTGGATACCTAGTCACTGAAATTCCCCTCTAACAAATCTCTGAGAGACATAGATTTAATTGGTTTGGAGGAGATGCTCCATTTCAAGCAAGACCTGCAGAGCCTCTAGGGAACGTAACGCAATCCTCAACACATTATCGTCACAGTTTGTGATTACTTGAACTGTCTTGGAAATATTGGTTTGGTCCTCTTTAATGGGTGTAAGAAGTATTTATATGAGATACCTCAGTATGCTTTATAACATGACTATTTTTGTGTTCAATCACAATAATACTGCTTTTAGTAGTGTGGGTAGTTCACATTTTTACCTGCCCTCAACATTTTCACTGGCTTCACCAAAAAAAAAAAAAAAAAAAAAACCTAGCAAAAAAATGTTTTTGTGAAGAAAACAACGTGCATACAATTGTACAAATAATTTTTCTTTTGCAATAATATCTTTAAAAAATGCTCAAATATAAGCTATATATTCTGAACACTTGCGATTACATACAGTACAAAACATTACGATTTGTTTATTTTCGGTCCATTCTAAGACTTGCAACAGTCTCATCCTACTGGGCTAGTTGTTACCTTGGTGACAACACTGAGTTCTGAACAAAAAGAAATGTATGCTAATCTATGGTCACGTACACATTATAAAGTTTCAGGAGTGACAGCCATATTTAAACATGGGAGTGAATCCCGTAAATTATCATTCTGTGTGGGTATAGAACACATTGGCGAAATTACGATGATTTATTGACAGCATGGTAGTAGGACGCTAGTAGGATGCATCAGCAACGTCATGTGACAAACGTGTGGTACTTATCTTTGTGGAGCTATATGTTCTTCTAGTGGGGAAAACGTGTGATCTGATGCACAGATCTGTCCTACAGATGGTGACTTCTGTTCCCAGGGCTCTTATGTTATTGCCAGGCGTTTTCTTGAATTTGTCCCCAAGGATCTTATTACTCCACACCTATTGATTTGTGTGTGGTAGGTGGAAAGGGAGCAAAGATAAACAAGTCACAAGAAAGATAAGCTATAGATGGATGTACAGTATGTTAAACAGCCTTGTATGTTTCTATAATATTATTGGAGTTTTTTTTGTATGGTCTTCAACAATATAGTAGGAGAGACCAGGGCCCGGCTGCATGCTCTTAAGTTAAGAAAACCCTTACTTAACTGTAGTCAACATTTGAAGTGGATCAAAAAAGTTATTCAAAGTTGTCCTAAGAAGAAGGTTTTAGGACAACTTTAATGAAAGGTTTTGATCCACTTCAAATGTTGACCACCGTATAAGGTTAAGGGTACCCTTAAGGCACTTTTCCACTGCATGGTACAGATAGGTCCGGCTCACTTTTTGGTGCTTTTCCACTGCATGGGACGGCTCGCTACAGAACGGTACAGCTTGCTTAAATAGTACAACCTCGGTTGAGGTTCCAAACGTGCCATACCATTACTGAATGTGATGTGTAAACACTGCAGATCACTGATTGGTAAGAGAGAATCGTCACTACCAGCATCATTGGATTTGAAACATGAGAAACCAAACCCGCTAGATTTAAATAGTCAGTAACAGCCACCTCACTATCATTTGTTTGTGCAACTTTTTTTAAACGACTTTAAACGTCCATCGCACGCAACTTGAAAAAAGAAATGGCTGTATCGTGATCAGTAGACGAGGTGCCGATGTGCCTTTTGTTGGTAGTCGAGGAGCGGATCCATGTCAGTAGAGGCGGCGTAACTATACGATAACTCTATAATCCCACCCACTTTGAAGCGGTACTAAACTGCAGTGGAAAAGTAAAGCGTGCCGAGCAGTACTGAACAGAGCCGTGCCAAGTCGTACCACGCAGTGGAAAAGTTCCATTAGTGAAACATGGGTTGCAAGAAAAAAACTAAGGGTTCACTTAATGACTCACCCTCATGTCGTTCCAAACCCGTAAGACCTTCGTTCATCTTTGGAACACAGTTTAAGATATTTTAGATTTAGTCCGAAAGCTTTCTGTCCCTCCATTGAAGATGTATGTACAGTATACTGTCCATGTCCAGAAAGGTGCATTGTTATTGGTGCATTACCGCCCCCTTCTGCTCCGGAGTGTGGTTCACGAATCTGCAGTGACGCTGCTGACGTAAGACGCTGCTGACGTGTTATCTGGTGCGCCCATAGCTTCGTTTACAGTCTGAGGGAGACGCAAGCTGTATTCAAGCTATTATACATTCTTTGTATTTTGGTATTGCTATATTTTTTTAAATGGTGCATAAGTGTGCATGTCGCGGATGTCCTAATCGCCAAAAACAACCACAGCGACGTAAAAGTGCATTACGAACGCCGACAGATGAAAGGATTCAATGGAATCAATTCAATGGAAAGGATTCCGGAAGAGAATACAATGCTGAATAAAGTCGTAGTTTTTGTTATTTTTGGACCAAAATGTATTTTCGATGCTTCAAAAACTTCTAACTAAACCACTGATGTCACATGGACTACTTTGATGATGTTTTTATTACCTTTCTGGACATGGACAGTATACCGTACATACATTTTCAATGGAGGGACAGAAAGCTCTCGGACTAAATCTAAAATATCTTAAACTGTGTTCCGAAGATGAACAAAGGTCTTACGGGTTTGGAACGACATGAGGGTGAGTCATTAATGACATAATTTTCATTTTTGGGTGAACTAACCCTTTAAACTTGTTTAAAAGTCAGTGGTCCTTTATTTTCTGTTTATTCTGGGCGATTTCATAACTATAGCAACTGCTTCTATGTCTTCTAAGTCTATCGTTTCTGGCAAGAATGCTTAGTATAAACACTTAGATAAAGGTGACTGTTAAGATGTTTGTTGCAACGTTCTCAAAGAAATCCCTTGCCTCAGGGATTTTTTGCCCTAAGGGGATACCTTTTAAGTCAAACCACTTAAGAGGTTTCATGCAACCGGGCCCAGGAACACAAAATTTCCATACATAGTTTAATAGAAGTTGAACTACATTGTGTTTTTTTTTTTTTTTTTGATCATTTAAAATATGAAATGAATTTGTCTAGTTTATTCATCAGCTGATCGCTGTACATTTTAGTAAAAATGATTGCTTGTTTTATTTTTAAATTTTTTTAAAGGTATTATTTAACTTTATAATCTTCAGTGATTGCTGAAAATAAAACACGGTTTCACAACCTCTCGTTATGATGCACCAGATTTAGATCATCATTTTCTTTAGATGAGCACAAACAGAGATTTTTAGTTTTAATATAATATAATTATATAATTAATATAATTTAATATAATGCAAGTGAATGGGACCTTCAAAGTTGACGCTTCCAGAAAAAAAAAAAAAAAAAAAACCAAACACAATTTTAATCCATACAGCCACAGTTGATGAATCAGTGTTTTATGTAAGAAATGTTT
This sequence comes from Megalobrama amblycephala, assembly GCF_018812025.1. Lineage (NCBI taxonomy): Eukaryota > Metazoa > Chordata > Actinopteri > Cypriniformes > Xenocyprididae > Megalobrama > Megalobrama amblycephala. Next base: position 5,610,333 of record NC_063054.1, read on the forward strand.
GTGTAAGAAAATGCTAATATTTTATGCTTTTCAAACTATAAACTTCACTTCCGGCCAACTGTCATGTGCGCTCAATTGCGTAAGCATTGTGAAACTTGATGGGAAATCGCATAGTGAAACTTGCATGAGAAGAGATGCGGGAGCGCAGAGGATCGTCGCTTCTCGTGTTTTTCACAAAACACTTGCATCACATATTTTCATGCTTATTTAGACTCTAAGCTCACTGAAAGGATTAATTTGAATTAAATGCATATTGTTCTTGATAGCTACAGGAATTAGTAACATGTAGAGACACATACTCTTCTGTAATATTTTTTTTTTCCCCCCCTTTTGAGGTGTGCCCTTATTTGAGAAAAAGTAGATGTGATGTATGATTGTTCAGTCATGTCATTCTGCAGTGTCATTTTAAATAATATCCTGTAAGATTTGACTATTTGTACTAGTTTACTTTTTTTTTCCATAGTCTTTCTTCTTACAAAATAGTCTTTTTAACTCTCACTTTAATGTCCTTTTGATAAGCAATATTTTGCAAATGTATATATTTATTCATGTGACTTTTTAACATTTCTTTTAGCAAGAGAATGATGTTAATCATTAAGGAAACAGTAAAAAAAAAAAAAAAAAAAAAACAGCTGCAATTTACAGTCTCTCAGTAGTGATATGGTATCATAGCCTAATGTAGATCTAGTCTGAGTTTGGTTAATTATTTACTGCTACAGGAATTAAGGGAAGTTGACCGTTTCTTAAACGGAGAGAAAAGAAGCTGGTCAGTCATTTCACAGTGTTGTAATATTGTGCCATGCAGTCACATCCTCTCTGTACTGTTTTTGTAAGAGGTGTGTACATTTCCATGTTTGCAGTTGGTGGTGTGTTTTTACATCTCAGCTGTCTGTGCAGCGCTCGGGCAGTGTTTCAGCAGAAAACTGCTGTCATTAGTTGAAGCGTCTCATCAGCACAAACGCTGAACCTGTCACGCTGCTCGCGGCTCAGAAGCGTAAAGAGCTGAGCTCTCCACTTCACCATGCTAACGGTGGGAGATGAAGACTGAGATCATTTGTGCTCCATGCTCATCTGTTTTTTTTTTTTTGTTGTTGTTGTTGTTTCTCAGCGTCAGTTAGATTTTCTCCCTCAAGATGTCTTTATTGCCTCCCTAAATGACTTTCATTATTGTAAATTTCATTTTGAAAATTTAGTGCTTTTTATACTGTCCTCATTTTATCAGCCTCTCTCTCTCTCTCTCTCTCTCTCTCTCTCTCTCTGTGTGTGTGTGCGCGCTCAACTTGCTAACTTCACTCTCAGCTCATCAAAATTTCGGCCTTTTTTTTTTAATAAATGAAAGGAAACGGGGAAAGATTGGGTCAAGTGGGCAAAATTGACAAGCGCCAAGGCTCAGTATTTCAGAACTAAATATTATTATTATTACTTAGAAAGTATGCATCCAAATGTAAAGAAAAGCTGTGATTCAGCCTACAAATTTCATGGTTAAAATATATTCAACACTGTATATAAGGCAAAGTAAACATGCAACAGAATCCAATGAGTTCTGCAAAATAGTTGGTAATTCCTTAATGATCTTGATTCATCATTAAAAAGTACATATAATTTGTTGCGTAAGAAATTCTTACATTTTTCACTGTAATAATTATTACAGTTTTCCATTACTGTCTGTATCTATACAAATGTCAAGTGTCTTGTAATAGGGCACATAAAATGTTGTCACATAATAATAATAATAATAATAATAATATTTAATTTTTGCAAATTAAAGGGATAGTTCACCCAAAAATGAAAATTTTATGTTTATCTGCTTACCCCCAGCGCATCCAAGATGTAGGTGACTTTGTTTCTTCACTAGAACACAAATGATGATTTTTAACTTCAACCGTTGCCGTCTGTCAGTCAAATAATGCTAGTGGATGGGAACTTCTACTATAAGAGTAAATAAAACTTGCATAGACAAGTCCAAATTTCAAACATTGATGTCCTAAGACACGAAACGATCGGTTTGTGCGAGAAACCGAACAGTATTTATATCATTTTTTACCTCTAATACACTATGTCCAACCGCGTTCAGCATTCGCTTAGTGAGGTCTGATCGCGCTCTGACAACGGCAGTGATGTCTCGCGCATATACTTCAATGAGTGCTAGACATCACTGTCGTTGTCAGAGCGCGATCAGACCTTACTAACGAGTGCTGCACATAGTGGTGTATTAGAGTTAAAAAATGATATAAATACTGTTCGGTTTCTCGCACAAACCAATCGTTTCGTGTCTTAGGACATCAATGTTTGAAATTTGGACTTGTCTATGCAAGTTTTATTTACTCTTATAGTAGAAGTTCCCATCCACTAGCATTATTTGACTGACAGACGGCAACGGTTGAAGTTAAAAATCATCATTTGTGTTCTACTGAAGAAACAAAGTCACCTACATCTTGGATGCGCTGGGGGTAAGCAGATAAACATCAAATTTTCATTTTTGGGTGAACTATCCCTTTAATGTATTATACAGTATAAAACAACTTAATATTTTGATATTAATTGTATTATATGTAATTTTATAGTTTATTTTTAATATATTAATGCAGTCTGTTGTTGTTGTTATTATTATTATTAATAGCAAATTCATGTATAATACAATGTAAAACAAAAATATTAATATTTGATTTTATTACATTTAATTTAATATTTTATTTAACTTTTGTAATGCAGTCATTATCATGATTATTATTAATCATACAATCTAATGTATTGCTTAAGTATTACATTAATGTTTATAGTTTTATGTTGGGTTAGATGCTGTATTGACCAGTTGTCAACATGGACCTGAATGGCCAGTTTTGAATGTCTTTCAATCCTGTATAATGAAATCTTATTTGTTTGATTTTTTTTTTTTTTTTAGGACATACCCTATAAAAGACGTCCCACTAGAGTCAGAAGCACTGGCAGATTGGCTATATCAGCGATTTGTGGAAAAGGAGAAACTTCTGGCTCATTTCTACAAGACAGGTAGTTTGATAAAGATCCAATTTCGTTTCCCCACATCTGTAAGCTGTAAATATTCATCCTTCAACTAAAACCAAACTTGCTGACACGTTCTCTCCCTCTTTCTTTCGTCTCGCAGGAGTTTTCCCTCCACTAGACGGCCAAGAAGAGTTGCTCTCCCGAAATATGACCCTTGACAACGCTTGGCTGTTTTTTGTCCAAACATTTGCCTTCGCCTCAGGCTACATGTGGTACAGCATTCTACATCACATCTACTGCTGGTTGTTCTGACCGCTCTGAGGAGACCGTAACGCGCAGGTCGGAGGAGGGAACGCCAGAGACAAAGAGCCCCAATCGCCATTCTCCTCTGCCGGATGGTTGAATGTACCCCGCAGGACGACTCGAGTTGCTGTATCCGATCGCGGTCCCCATCCTTACTTTGGACAGACACATCCACCCAATCCCAGCTGCCCGTGCAGACATGCGTTTATCCTTTAGATTTGCGTAGAACCAGTTCAACATGTTTACACATGTGCGCTCACATGCAGAGAGAAAATTATGCACATCTAAATGTTTACTCATGCACATGTGGACACCTCTTTTTTTTTTTTTTTTTTTTTTTTTTTTTTTTTTGGTTTCATTTTTGTTTTTACTTACAATCAAAATTAGGCTCAGGAATAAGCCAGAGATAGATCTGTCACGTCCTCTCATTTCTCTCATGTCCTGCCACGTGAGCTTTCCCCCCCTTTTTATCGTGAACTCCCAAACAGGATGACTGAAACTTTTTTCAGAGACTGATGTCCTCTTTGGAAGAGCCTCCTCTGGCCTTCATTGCACTATAAATCCTCGTCGCCCCCTTCCGTGCCCCCCAACGGAAGACCCTCGTTGTGTGCTGCCCTCATGTCATTTCTTCCTCGCGGCTGTTTCGTCTCATGTCGACTGGATGCTGTTTTCTATGTGTATTGTCAGTATTGAGAGACGGTGGAACGATTGTGATGTTTACACTGATTGAAGGGGGATTCGGTTTTGAAGACATGTCGAAGACCAACCTGGTTCTTGTTTTAAAACCTATAAAACATGGAGACTGCATCCTCTGGGGGACTTTACACAATCAACGCCATACAGACACATCCAAGCGCACCACATGACTGCCACACAAACGATTCGATAGGACTAATACCCCTCCCCTCCAAAGTTTTACAAATATTAAGCCATATGCTTATCTTAGGGTCAAACGGGGACGGACATTCTACTGACTGAACTGTTGTTTGTGTTCATTGTCCTAAAAAAAGATTTTAATTTGTTGATTTTTTTGAGTCAACTGGTCTCATTTCTGTAAATGTGACAGCATAACCTGCCTGTGTGATTGTGTGCGACTGCCCGTTTCTTTTTTCTATTTTTTAGATGCACATAATGCCTGGTAGCTTCATGTTATATCAGAGTGTTGGCAAATATCTGTTTAATAGTTGAGATTTTACTTTCTTTTTCCTCATTCTGTGGTTAATCTTGTACAGGACAGAGTCTGCATTTTTACTTCTGAAATATCATGAATGTTTAAGGAAGACGGAGGAAAAGCGGAAAGGAGCTTCTGTCCCGGCAGGTGCTTACATTGCTCTCAGTATCTGAGCGTCACCTCGTCTGCCATTCGCTGTCTTCTGCGGCGATCGTGTGGGCGCATTTCTGTTCATCAAAAGAAACCGTCTTAAAACGGCTGCCACACAGAAGGGATCAGAGGCGCAGATTCAATTTTGTGCTGAGGCACAAAAGATTTTAGACTAGCTTTAGACTATCTTGAGGAAAACGGAAATATTTTCCTCGATCTTGAGACAAAATTGCATTTTTCATGTGTGAAATTGGATCTGTTTGTATGTGTCGATGGGGAAGAATGCCATGCTTGAGTCCGTCTACGTGTCAATGGAAATATGGGCGAGGTCCAGCAATAATGTACTCAAAAATAAATGCCCATGTTGTGGCGTTCTAACGAAACAATGCTTAGCTGTACAAATTAGACATTTGTAGATGAAAACGTTGCACCGTAATTGTCATTTCCCCCCTTAACCGAAGCCATGTCATCTGTGAAAGTGAACTTTGTTTCTATAGCTTGCCAGATTGAAATGTGAATGACGCCAGAAGACTAAAGCCAAGTTAGATGCGGACTGCATTCAGAGCAGGCTACGTCACCGTGAACTTCACCGTGAGGATCCCAGACAACTGGGTTCCTCGTTTCGTTCCCGCTGTCTGTCAGATGGAGACGTAACATTGTTTTCCTAAGTATGGTTTTATGTTTAAAAAAAAAAAAAAGGTGTGAGCTATATCTATATATTAGCGATTTAACCAAATTACAATAGAATGGTCCATAATTTTCATTTTGTACTCCTGTTTTTCTCTTCCTAGCTACCCAGCCATTTTTCAACACACAAATTAATTGTGCTGGAATAAAAATCATGCGCAGCAGTGACCCACGGGCTCTTCTCTGAGTGTTATTGATCTGAAGCATTCAGCAGAGTCGCATTTGTTCATCTCTCAATCTATTCTGACCGGGCTTTTAAAGTCAACGTGAATCTTCAGAACGGAATAACATGCACAGATGAATGGTTCACAGTAAAACATGGATCATTAATTAGATCAAATTAGGTATTGTAACAAATGCCTCATTTGCCTGTGTATATTGCACTTTATGTTCAGAAGAACAGCCAGATTTGGCCCTTTCTGTGAATGGGGTACAAATCGGGTGTAATGCTTAAGCAATAATAAGCACAAATCCCATCTGCTGAGAGAAATATTAGATGTGAAGTAGTATCTAATATTAACATATCATGAACATGAAGCTAATTAACCAAACGCATCAATAGAGTCAATTAAAATAGCATACAAATCAGTCTGTTGAATTGTTTGGTTATTTAAAAAAAAAAAAAAAATCTGCACAATGCAGAATTTAGTGGGGGTTTTTTAGAGCCTTTGATCTAAGATTTACTTAGGATTTTATTAATTTCTGCTTATCTAAAGCATATTGCTAGAAAATAAGGGTTTTGTATTTTCAAACTTCTCAAAGTTTGGTAACAGGGTTGTAAAAACTTAGAAACCTCATTTAAAAATTGAACGACATTTAATTTAATTTAATTTGAAATTTGATGCTTCATTTTACTAGTACAGTTATGACCAAAAATGATATTTTTAAAAGAGATTTATGCCCTGTTTTGTACCCTATTCATTGAAAGTGCCAATTACTTTGGTTACTTGTGTTCAGTACAATAATATCTAATTATTATATGTCTTTTTGGTAAATCTTAACTGTAAACAAGGTTTATGGAGGTTGACTGAAGCAGTAGCCTTGAACATGGTATCACACAAAGGTATTACCAATAAAGAATGAAAGTAAAAGACTAATGCTGAGAGATTTTCCACTTATAAAAGGGTAAAGTGTATTTTCTCCTATATTCCTTTCTAAATATAAATAAATGGTGATCTGCACTAGAGCTGTACATATACATTTGGAAGTTAAACGTTATACATTTGGAGGTGTCCACCAATACTGACATCCTGACTGACTATTATGTGTGCCTTTTTTGTTTCCACAAAGCCAATAAGCAGTCAGATATGTCTCTTCATGTGCTGTACCTTTAGTTCTGGGATGATTGTATTAAGGCCTGGTTAAATAGATTATAACCATATGCTGAACATATAACATGCGAAATTAATAAGGTCAAAGGATAAAGTTTGAAGGGTCATGGAGCAAAAAAAAAATGGAGATTTCCAGATGTTCTTACTGTCCTTTCACTGACGTGGCCTTTTCAATAACATTTGAAGCACACAGATTTATAACCACTTACCTGTGACTTAATTGACAATAGCCATAATAATGGATCTATTCAAATGAAATGAAGTTATCTTCTCTCTGTCTCGCTAGTTATATGTCCGAAACTCATCCTGTGAAGTCTTTAGGCTGAAAGGGCTTCATGTGTGACCTTTGGTCCTGCCACACCCAGACCCGACCCGCGCGGTAAGCACACTGCTGCCACCTAGCGGACGAACAGTCAATGTGCAGCAGTGTGCAGTTTCAGTCAGAAGTAGCGGGTGCAGAAGATCAGTTTGCAGACGATACGATCCTTAAGCAGAAGAAGCATATTTTTGTTCAAAGCAAGCATTATCATCACTTATGAAAAAAGACACGTGCTTTTGTGAAATATAAATTAAAAAATTCAAATGACAAAAAGTCGAAATTGACAAATTGAAATTGATCATAAGTCAAGTCTTTTATCATAGTTTCAATCTTTTCGTCTCATAATTATTACAATGTCAATTTAGTTTTTTTTTTTTTTTTTTTTTATCTCATAATCATCTCGTAATTGACTTGGTAGGCCTATGTCAAAATGTAAACTTTTCATATCTCATAATTATAACTTAGTAAGTCATTATGATTTATAATTTCGACTTATTAACATTTCATAATTATGACTTGTGATGTAGTATGTCATAATTTCGACTTTTTATCTCATAACTTAATAGGCTATGTCATAATCTGCATGTGATGTGGGACACTAGTAGTAATTATGATTTTTATGTCATGATTAAGATTTACCAAAGAATTTTTCCCTCATTTGTGCGTAAATGGGCTTCTATACATCACAGTTGCGTTTTAAAAATTCTAAATTCTGTTCAGTCTCCCCCATAGGGTCTACCCTCGTTATAAGACGCCTTGTGCCTTTAAGAAATATCCTCCCGCTGTTCCCGGGCGTTCTCGCGGTTCTTCAGCGCTTGGCAACGTGCAAGCTGTGTCCTTATACGGACCAATGAAATCATCGCCAGTGATCAAGTCCAGCCAATCAGAATCCAGAGTTTGTGCGCACGTTTGAAAATCAGCTTGCTTGTGTCGTCTGTTTGTTTCTCAACAACACAAACAAGAAACTGTAACGTTTTTAAAACTAAAACATATTATACAAGACAGCAGCTGTGAGTGAATTACGGTAAGTGAATGGTTTGAATGAATCCCGCTGTGTTTGTTTTGCACATACATAATTAAGTCCTGCTGTATTTGTCTGAAGTTTGGACCTGCTGCAGCAGTTGTGCGCGTGATGCCGTCCAAAACCGAAGACTACGACGTGATGCTAACCATAGGATGTGGATCTTATGGGAAATGCCAGAAAGTCAAGAGGAAATCAGATGGAAAGGTCAATACAGATAGAACTGTTCACACGAACAGTATAGTATCCTATTTTTGTAGTGTAACGTTACTTTCTAGGCTTAGGAGCCTAAAGCAAAATCATAAAATCAAGTAAGGTTAGTCTTCAAAAAGTATGTGGATATTAAGTAACACTGAATGAATGCCCTTGTCTATAACAAAATATCAGTTCATATTAGTTTGAAGTGTAACAATTTGTTTGCTGCTGTTTTTAATGTTGTTTACTGTGATATTTTGTGATCTAGTGCAATTAAATTAATAATTTTAAGTAAAATAAACTTTAGATAATGTAGTGTACTGTGATGTAGGGATGTCACAATATATTGCAATACAAAAATGCAGCAATATTTATTGTGTATACAAAAAGAAAGTTTTAATTTAATTTTGCGTCAAATATGGTAAAACCAGGTCACACATTTTGAGCTCTCATGTTTTTTTTTAATCATTATTATTAATGACAAGTGCAAACATAGTATGTCTCTAACATAATTCTGTATTTTAAGCTAAGCAGAATCATGAATATTTCTATTCTGATGTCACCATTGCCCTGTGCAATGGGGAGAAGGACCAAGCCCAAGCCTATTCAGGCCCATTCTTAATGTAATACCAAATTTAGCTATTTCAATGAACAGTACTTTTTGTGAGCTGCTTATCATTTGTCTTAGAAGTAATAATAATTTAAAAAAAAAAAAGAAAAATAAAACACCATTTTAATTGAGAGTACTGTATTGTGTACTGAACCGAATCGTGACTAGAGTGTATTGCTAAACCCCTAGGCTGCATCTGAAATTACATACTCTTAAGCAGGTACTTCTTTTAAAGGGTTAATTCACCCAAAAATGAAAATAATGTCATTTATTACTCACCCTCATGTCGTTCTACACCCGTAAGACCTTTGTTCATCTTCGGAACACAAATTAAGATATTTTGATTAAATCCAGTGGTTCAGTGAGGCCTCTGTAGACAGCAATGCCATTGTAACTCTCAATATCCATAAAGGTACAAAAAACACATTTAAAACCGTTCATGTGAGTACAGTGGTTCAATCTTAATATTATAAAGCGATGAGAATACTTTTTGTGTGCCAAAAAAAAACAAAATAACGACTATTCAACAAAATAGTGATGTGCCGATTTCAAAACACTGCTTGAGAGCTTTACAGATTGAATCAGTGATTTGGATCTCCTATCAAACGGCTAAACTGATGAAATCACATGATTTTGGCGCTCCGAATCACTGATCCGATTCGTAATCGTTCCAAAGCAGTGTTTTGAAATCGGCCCATCACTATATTGTTGAATAGTCGTTATTTTGTTTTGTTTTTTTGGCACACAAAAAGTATTCTCATCGCTTTATAATATTAAGATAGAACCACTGAACTCGCATTAACTGTTTTAAATATGTTTTTAGTACCTTTATGGATCTTGAGAGTTACAATGGCATTGCTGTCTATAGAGGCCTCACTGAGCCATCAGATTTCATCAAAATATCTTAATTTGTGTTCCGAAGATGAACGGAGGGTGAGTAATAAATGACATTATTTTCAGTTTTGTGTGTACTAACCCTTTAAGTAATAAACAGAAGTTATAAGTAATTACTTTGAGTGCTAAAAAAGTATGTTCTATATTTTATGAATGTGTGTAGTATGAATGTAATCTGGGCGTACTTCATTCGCCATGGGATAGTAAAGTGTCGGTTGTATGCACACTTCAGAATCTCATTGATGTGATTGGTGTCAAGTTTGTTAATATGGACCTTGTTATCTGATCTTGTTAGATTCTAGTTTGGAAGGTGCTGGACTATGGCACCATGGCCGAGGCAGAGAAACAGATGCTGGTGTCAGAGGTCAATTTGCTCCGTGAGCTAAAGCACCCAAATATCGTTCGATACTACGACAGAATTATAGACCGGACGAACACAACGTTATATATAGTGATGGAGTACTGTGAGGGTGGAGATCTCGCCAGCCTCATCAACAGATGCATCAAAGAGAGGTAAAATGAAACTACTGTTAATTTGTTGTCCAAACTGTTTTTCTGCATTACAGTAATGTTTTTTTTTTTTTTTCTTTTACACCTTCTTTACAGACGATACCTGGAAGAAGAATTCATCCTGCGTGTGATGGCACAGTTGTCCCTGGCGTTAAAAGAGTGCCATGGTCGAAGTAACGGCAGCAGTACAGTTCTGCACCGTGACCTGAAACCTGCAAACATCTTCTTGGATGTCAAACAGAATGTAAAGCTTGGCGATTTTGGTTTAGCTCGGATACTGAACCATGATACAAGCTTTGCTAAAACATTTGTTGGAACTCCATATTACATGTCGCCAGTAAGTGCTCTTTTATCTCAAGGAATTTTCTTGTACGAGTGGATCGTTCTTTGGTACATTTATTAAGATAAGTATTTAAATGAGAAAATATAATCAAAATAAATTCAAATTCTGCTGTAAAATAGCTTATTCAGTTCTGGTTCAGTATAAATGTGACTGAAAACATTTCCAGTTAAAAATAAGAAAAAATGAAGATAAAAATCACTGGAATTATGAGGGAAAATGGGGTTTGCAAGAACAAATGCACACAGTCATGGCATTTAAAGCGATAGTTCACCCAGCACTGAAAATTAATTTACGCACCCTAATGTTGTTTTAAACCTCCACACTGATGTAAATTTTACTTTACTCAGAAATCGCTAGGAAATGTCACAGGTAATTATTTACAAAGAAATGACAAGTAACACATTAAATTAAATGTGGAATTTCAAAGTAGAAAGACTGAAGTAGTATTTTCTTGTAAAGAGTATGCCAATAATCTTTATTTTAACTTAGAAAAAACAAACATTTTTTACAGCGGATGAGTTTCTTCTGCGGAACATAGAAAATGAAGAATGTTGGTAATTGACTCCCATTGTATAGAGGGAAAAATCTCACCATATCTTTTATGCTCTGCAGAAGAAAGAAAGTCATAAAGGTGAGTAGCCTAAATGATGACAATTTTCATTTTTGGATGAACTATCCCTTTAAGTGCATATTTACAGACCGGTGCTGTTATACACACCAATGGCATGCTGTGTTTTTAGAACCAACCCTCCTCAAGAACTCATGAGAAACCGGATTGAGTCTCACTTTTTCAGAGAAGTTCTCCTAAAGTTTCTGTTGGTGAATGTTCATGTCTTGACATGCATATGTAATTATTTGTTCCACAGTTTCATCATAATATTTCTTTGTCAAGACTTTGCTGTTCCTGTTTTATTCATATTTTGCTTTTGCATTCACAGGAACAAATTAATCGCATGTCCTATAACGAAAAATCAGATATATGGTCTTTAGGATGTTTACTCTATGAACTATGTGCTTTATCGTAAGTATACATGTATTATTGTCCCTCTTGCATTTTTACTGATTACACTGTACTCAATTACCTCCAAACTGATTGTGTGGTTACATGCTATTGTGAATCTTGAAACTTAGTTTTGTCATGTTCGTTCTTTTTTTGAAGTCCCCCATTTACAGCATACAACCAAACAGAGCTGGCCGGAAAAATCAGAGAAGGGAAGTTTAGAAGAATCCCATATCGATACTCAGAGGATCTGAACGCGCTCCTTTCAAAAATGCTGAACTTAAAGGTAAACTCATTTTTGTCAGGAAGACCATGAGATTTTATCAATATAACTTATCAGGTCAGATCAGATCAAGTCAATTTGGGTTCCAGGGGTTATTGTTAACTAACTAAACATCTACTGAAATGTGATTGGCTGAAGTCTTTTTGCAAATATTGGTCAGTTGGGTGACTGGGTAATAATAATAAAGGAATGTACAATTATAATTGAACACTGAATAGCAGTTCTGAAAACAATTTCAAAGATTTTAAAGGTGGAATGTGGAATTTCCGAGAAACACATTAGCCGCTTTTTCACCGTCGGGCTGAACGAATCTTAGAATGGTAAAGAACGGTTCCAGTTGTTTCCATTTTGAGCCTGGTTCGGCACGGCACTTTTACAAACTGTTCTCGGCTTGGAATTCTGCAGCTGGCTAAGCGCTCTATTTGAGCGTCGTAAACACAAATTAATATATATAATATACACACACAAATAAATATGTGTGTACATACATTCTGATTTAGCTGTTCTCTTTTGTTAGGACTATCTGAGGCCCTCGGTGGAGTCCATTCTGCAGAATGGTTTAATCTCAGGCTATGTAGCCCAGGAACAAAGGAGACTTCAGGAGAAGCAGCGGCGCAGATCAGTGGACGTAGAGCAACCCAAACATCCGGAGCCGTCGCTTCTGGCAGAGCTGCGGCTTAAGGAGCAGATTCTACGTGAGCGTGAGCAGGCCCTCAAAGAGCGAGAGCAGCGACTAGAGCGTGAGTCCACTCTCTATTTCTTTTGACCTCTTTACACCTGGAACTAACATCTTTCTTAGGTAATCCAATCACAGTTGATCAGGTGGGAACAGGTGTAAATAGGCTTTCTATTTAAATGATGGTATCTTCAAAACAAAAATGAGATATTAGTTTCCAAATTGGTCGATGGAAGCTCATCTGCTCGATGTGTAAGAAAAAATACCATTAGTGCATCAAGCAAACGTGTTTGAGTTTCCAATTACCGTATTTGATGTGCTCTATGTGTGTGCGTTGATCAATGTCAATATGAGAATAAAAGTCTAAATTAAATCTATTCATCATAAAGCAGGGCTGTCAAACTCTGTTTCTGGAGGGCCACTGTCCTGCAGAGTTCAGCTCCATCCCCAATTAAACACTTTAACCAGCATTTACACTTTGCATTAACATGCGATCACTGTGATCTGATTAAGCAGATCTGATCATCAGCCAAAGGCGCATTTACATTTGTTCACATTTAGTGGCCTCTGTATCTGGATAACTGATCGGATTTCTGTTTCCCGCACAATATTTAAATTAGGTCTGTGATACGACTTTATCACGGACGTGTTCGAAAGGCAGACGCTTCAAATGGCATGGTAGCGTAAAACAACTTTCATTTAGCCTCTGTCAATGGCAATGATTTGTGTGACTTATTCATGAACAATCTATCACAAATATGATGCTTAATCTACCAATTTAAGTTTCCCAACATTATCTTGTATGATGAAACACAAAATTGCCTCATTCAGAGATAATGATGCACAATTAAAATTTAAAAATAACTCACTGGGTATCTATCATGCAAGTCTAAATAAACAATTTACATTTTATTACATTTAAATATATTTATACTTATTTAGCATGCCATACCTCTTATTTACATTCCCTTACATTTGTACATACACGTGGTCTACATACACATTGTATTTTAATATTTTTATTATCAGTGTCTTGTCGCTGTCATTCTGTCCTCATGGGGTGGAAGCTTCCGTCACCAAGACAAATTCCTTGTATGTGTAAACATACTTGTCAATAATAAATCAGAATGAGCTTTATTGCCTTTTATTGACAAGTTCAAATAAGTTTAATTTCTTGTCAAAACTGCATTGGTCCATTATTTTTGACTGCATTGGTCCATTATTTACACAATGCGTCCTCGACTACCTCTTGACTAGGACACACTGATCGGATAACATATCCGATCAGGAACGCATGTACACTTGTCTTTTCAGTGTGTATGTGGACAACATCTGGATACAGGTCGCATGTTAATGCTAAGTGTAAACGAAGCCAAAGTCTTCAGGATTACTAGAAACTTTTCAGGGTGGTGTTTTGGAGCTTGGAGTTTGACACATGCTTTAAAGGGATTGTGTCTCTTCAGAAGACTTGGATTAAACCGCTGGATTCATGTGGATTTCTCTTACAATTTTTATGAACTTTTTGAAGCATCAAAGCTTTGGTTACATGGACTTTCAGTGGAGGGACAGAAATCTTTCAAGTTTCATTAAAAATATCTTCATTTGCGTTTTGGAGTTCCAAACAAATGTCTGATAGGTTTGCAACGACATGAGGGCGAGTAAATGATGACAGAATTTTCACTTTAGGTGAACTAACTCTTTAAATAACACTAACCGGGCAAGACATTCCATTTAGTGAGCTTTTGGTGTGCCTAACCTTTCACTTCTTTGCAGAAAGGGAACAGGAGCTGTGTGTCCGAGAACAACAGTCAAATGAAAAGATGGCCAGGTAAATATACTGCCACCTTTGCTGAACTGGTCATGTGAATGCATTTAATATTAGCAGCTAACATTAGTAGTAGGCTGCACAACTAGCCATAGTCATTGAACACTTGTTCACGTATGGTATGTATTGCTGATATGTCATTTTATTTCTCTCTGACAGAGCTGAGAGCTTATTAAAGGCCTATAATTTGATCCGCCAGCAGAGGGCGTTGTCTCTACTCAGTGCCAGTGACACAGGTATAAAACCTTGTTGTTGTTGTTTCTTCAATGCTTTCTTTTTGTAGTGTGTTTTTTTTTTTTTTTTTTTAATTAAATTGCATGTGTGTGTGTGTGTGTGTGTGTGTGTGTGTGTGTATATGTGTATATATAATATGTGGTGAGCTATACACATATTGTTGCATTTTTGTAATGCAATATAGTTACAGCCCTAAAATATAATTTTCAACAGAGAATGAAGAGAACGTCTCCCCGGGAAAGAAAAGGGTTCACTTCGCAGGAGACGGCAAGGAGAATGGCAGACCGATTCGCTAAACCTCAAGAACATTGTCTTGTAAAGAGACCCCAATGGACAAACATGCGCATCCAAGCTATTGGTGAAGAGGAAAAGTTGTACCCACCAAAGCCCAGAGAAATGCAGGGCATCCGCTAGCCATGAATGACAATTTACTACCTAAAGTGGTGCATTTGTGTGGTCAATCAAGTCAAGAGTTTTTTGTTTGTTTTTTAAATTGTGTACATTAGGAAATAAGATTTCTGCTTTTATTTATTTGCTGCAGCATTTGTACAGTACAGTGGACAACACTTCATTTAATGGGCATTACACTGGATGTTTTTATTAAAATTTTAATGTTGTATTACCATGTTATATGTGGAACTGGTGTTTTAATTTTGATTGTTTCTTTAGAATAAAGAAGTGAAAATACTGGTTTTCAATAAAGTTTCGTTTTATTAATCAAAACTGGAAAAAAAAAAAAAAATCTGTTTTGGGTTCCATAACGGTGGAATATATTCTGATACTGTTTAAGGGATATGCTGAATTTAGTAGTGTGTTTCTGCGCTTTTCCAGAATGGAATTAATTTTCCTTGATCCCATGCTCTCAGCCAATAGCAGGCGAGCGTGGGCGTGGCCGGACGCTGAGCGTGTTCCGTGTGGAAAGTTCGCCGGTCCGGGTGCAAAGTTTCAGCCGTCTGCAGACGGGCGACAGAAGACGGGTAGTATAACCGGACCGAAACCCGGTCCCCAGCTCTCATTACACCAGAATCAACGCATCGCTTACAGTCTGTCGGTCGGAACGAATTCGGTTATGGGATATTAACTCAAAAGAGGATCGTGTTCATTTAAAGCTTTGTTTTGTGCTCTGCTCTCGGTGAAATCATGGCCTGTGCGCCGAACCGGGTTCGCCTGATGTGCATGCTGTCGCTCACCTTCGGCTTTTTCATTGTAGAGGTGGTGGTAAGCCGAATAACGTCCTCTCTAGCGATGCTGTCCGACTCCTTTCATATGCTGTCGGACGTGATCGCGCTGGTCGTAGCTCTGGTAGCGGTGCGTTTCGCTGAGCAGACCCAGTCTACCAACAAGAACACGTTCGGCTGGATCCGGGCCGAGGTGATGGGCGCGCTGGTCAACGCCGTGTTCCTCACCGCGCTTTGCTTTACCATTATTCTGGAGGCCGTCGAGCGCTTTACAGAGCCCCATGAAATCGAGCAACCCGAGGTGGTGATTGGGGTGGGGGCTGCAGGGCTGCTGGTCAACCTGCTGGGGCTCTGTCTCTTTCACGGGCATGCCGGAGGCGGCGGACACGGCCATTCACACGGAGGACACGGCCACAGTCACGGGGGACACAAAAAACACAAGAACGGGAAGGTCCGCCGATCTGAGACGCTGGAGGATAGTCGGTCCACGGGCGAGGAGACCAATAATCTGGTCGGGAATCACAACAACAGCCCGAATGGCGTTAATCCGGAGCGGAGGAGAGCTGGTAAATTCGGCTTGTTCTCATTAAAATTGATTCATAGTATAACGTTAGGTATATAGTGTTCTGGATACCATAAATGCAATCCAAACGAGGTCAGGCATGTGTTATTAAGGTTAAAGTCGGATGTTCAAGGTGTTTTTTTTTTTTTTTTTTTTTTTTTGTGAAACGTGTGCAAAACTTTCTTGTTAGGGGGATTGTTTCTCGTTTGGCATGTTTGTTAACCTGCAACCAATAGCAACAAACCCAATATGTTAAAAATAGATGGTTCACCTCAAAATGGAAATTGTCATTTACTCACCTCATGTCGTTCCAAACTTGCTTGTATTTCTTCTCTGTAGCTTAGAAGAAGGTATTATGAGAATTTCTCACAGCTTTTAGATTTTTTTTTTTTTTTTTTTTTTTGTGAATTTACACTTTAAAGGGTTAGTTCACCCAAAAATGAAAATTCTGTAATTTATTACTTACCCTCATGCCGTTCCACATCCGTGAGACCTTCGTTAATCTTCGGAACACAAATTAAGATATTTTTGTTGAAATGCGATGGCTCTGTGAGGCCTGCATAGGGAGCAATGGCATTTCATCTCTCAATATCCATAAAGGTACTAAAAACATATTTAAATCGGTTCATGTGAGTACAGTGGTTCAATATTAATATTATAAAGCGACGAGAATATTTTTGGTGCGGCAAAAAAAAAAAAAAAAAATAACGACTTATTTATTGATGGCCGATTTCAAAACACTGCTTCACGAAGCATCGGAGCACAATGAATCAGTGTATCGACTCATGATTCAGATCGCGTGTCAAACTGCCAACGGCTGAAATCACGTGACTTTGGCGCTCCGAACAGAAGATTCGATACACTGATTCATAATGCTCCGAAGCTTCCTGAAGCAGTGTTTTGAAATCGGCCATCACTAAATAAATCTTTATTTTGTTTTTTTGGCGCTCCAAAAATATTCTCATCGCTTTATAATATTAATATTGAACCACTGTACTCACATGAACTGATTTAAATATGTTTTTAGTACCTTTATGGATCTTGAGAGAGGAAATGTCATTGCTCCCTATGCAGGCCTCACTGAGCCATCGGATTTCAACAAAAATATCTAAATACGTTGTTAAAATAGTCTACGTGACTACAGTGGTTCAACCTTAATTTTATGAAGAATAATTTTGCGCACCAAAACAAAAATAACGACTTCATTCAACATTAACCTCTCTTCTGTGTCATTCTCTTACCCTGTCTATGTCAGAATGCTGACTCATTATTGGCCGGCTCCTGCATCAGCATCACACGCATGCATCGTGCTGCTCACGTGAACTCAGTATTGTCCGGCGCTGAGCAGCACGACGCCTGCATGTGATGCTGATGCAGGAGCTCAAGAGAGTGACACAGAAGAGAGGTTATTGTTGAATGAAGTCGTTATTTTTGTTTTTGCACACAAGTATTCTCGTCGCTTTATAAAATTAAGGTTGAACCACTGCAGTCATGTCGACGGTTTACACAATGTCTTTAGTTCCTTTCTTGAAATGGAGGAGTGGAGGAGTCAGATACTTCTTGGATTTTATCAAAAATATCTTAATTTGTGTTCCAAAGATGAACGGAGGTCTTACGGGTGAGGAACGACATGCATTGTCAGGGTCTTCCTCTTGTACAAGAAAGCAACATTAGAGGCAAAATATAAGGAGATATAATAAGAACAATTGTCACTTCTGTTTTCCTTGTACACTGGTTTGTGAAACTAAATAGCCAATCAGAGTGATCTCTCTCACCGATACCAATTCAACACGCTTAATCGGCTGAAAAGCCGCAGATGGGGTCAGACTAGTGCAAACAGTGCAGAACACTGCAAAAAACTGGGTAGACAAATGGGCCTTAGTTTTTTTTTTTTTTCCTGTTGCTTGACTTTATCGTCACTCACTGTTTATTTATATGATTAATCTGTGCTGCTCACAAACAATCAAGCTTGAGCTTTTGTATAATTAGGTTAAATGTATCTTGTTTCCATGGATTCACAACAATGGGATGGCCTGGCAGCTCACTCCTAGCGAAGATCATGTGCAAAGACTTTATTTTTGTGCTTTTATCTGTTTTTATCAGATAATCAGAACTGTAACTAGATTCCCTCAAGTAAAGCAAATTATTCCAAAGTTGAGACAATCACTTTGAATTTCAACCAAGGCCTTGTCTGTTTGGTTGTTTAAGATAGCACAGATGAGAGATGAACAGATGGGTTACATTGCCCACAGGACTCAGTGAATGATCACCTCACTGCAAATATGTTATATTAATGAACAGAATGTCCAGAACTGAAGCCTCAGTGCAGTGTTTCCCAATCCTGGAGTACCCCCAGGGCCCCAGCACTGCACATTTTAGATGTCTTCCTAATCAAACACACCTGATTCAATTCATCAGCTCGTTAGTAAAGACTACAAGGACTCAAATACGTGTATTAGAGAAGAAATTCATCGAAAATGTGCAGTGATGGGGTACTTCAGGGCCTGCCCGGTTGCATGAAACTCCTTAAGTGACGGTTTCCCTGAGGGAGAAAAAATCCCTGAGGTAAGGGATTTCACTAAGAGCGTTGCAACAAACTTCTTAACTTTCACCCTTACCTAAGTGTTTACACTAAGCCTTTCACGGTAGTTTTTGACAACATACGGCAATGATCGCAGCGGTTGCTATAGTTACTACCTCTAACAGTAAACAGAACATAATGAACCACAAAGCCAAATCCTCGCTAAAACCACATTTGTATGAATATATTTGTTTCTATGGAGAGTACAAACATAACAGAAATCAAAAAACGTAAACCAAACTGGACAGAGTGCTGGAACTGCGTAACTCCGCCGGGTTTGGTGCTCAATGTCATGTTCTAGTGTCGCGGTGAGACGAAGGATTGACTGGCGGTCAAACCGATATTCTCTCAATAACTGTATATCATTCATCGTCTCCAAGGGATTATTGCGATCATTAAAAACACGCCTTGGTATTTCCTCCTCTTCAATTAACACTAAATCAGCCATCGTATTTTGAGTGTCAGTTGATTTAAGGGTGCTGTTTTGGTCCCTTAAATTTATTAAGGTGAAATGGTCGCTAAGGACTTTGTAGCAACGCTTAAGGAAACACTTAGATAATTAAGGGGAAAAATTTAATAACAGCCTTAAGTTCCTTAAGAAAACCCTTAGGGTTTTTTTCTTGCAACCCAAGTTTCACTAAGGGTACCCTTAACCTTATATTTAAGGGATTTCTTAGCTTAAGGAGTTTCATGCAACCGGGCCTTTAAAGCAGAACTAAGTAACTTTTTTACCTTCATAAATAGTTTTCTAAGTCCTTACTATGGTTAATTGACTTGTAGTGGTGTGTTTGAGGCGTGCACTAACCCCCTCTGGCACGTCTACTCCAGAAAACAGCACTTGCAAGTTGAGCTGTGCTGACCCGACACAATCTCGCCTCATGTTCACGTTCACGCGAGAGTGACAAAATGCTTTACGGTAATTCAAATACGGTAATTCAAAAACAATGTATATATTATGACTTTATAAGACAATTTCGAAAATTACCCACCTCCATCGAGATTTCTTGTACTGCATTTGCAAAACTACTGCGCTGTTGAGCGTTGTAGTCCAGAGCTGCGCTTGGAGTATTTACGACAGTGTGATTCACTGAAGGAACCTGTAGGGGGAGCTTCGCAAATCTTACTGAGTTCCGCTTTAAAGCGAAATCAAAGAATGAACTGGTAGGATCTAATTTAGAACAAAATCAGGCCAAAATGAAGCTTATTTGGAGTCTGTTTCGGATGTTGAAATCAAAGCTAACTTTCCGGAAAAGTTGCTATGTATAGTGCTATATAAATAAACGTGACTTTACTTGACTGGAGTGCCGAATTGAAGAGCTTGTGCAAACATCCCCAATCACTATGATCAGATGCTTTCTTAAAAGGTTAATTCACTCAAAAATGAAAATTCTGTTATTAATTACTCACACTCATGTTGTTCCAAACCCGTTGTTCATCTTCGGAACACAAATTAAGATATTTTTGATGAAATCTGTGAGCTCTCTGACAGCAATTTAACCACCACTGTCAAGGCCCAGAAAGGTACTAAAGACGACGTAAAAGTAGTCCACATGACTACAGTGGTTCAACCTTAATTTTATGAATTCAAGAGAGTATGTTTTGTGCACAAAAACAAAAATAACAACTTTATTCAACAATTTCTTCTCTGCCACGTCAGTCTCTTACGCAGTTGACGTAGTGAACGCAGTGCAGCACTTCCGTGTTCTACGTCAGAACGGCGACTCATTATTGGCCGGCTCCTGCGTCAATATCATGCGCATGCGTCGTGGTGCTCGTGTACAGCACCGGCCAATACTGAGCTGGCATTCGGACGTAGAACACGTGAGTAATTAATGACAGAATTTTCATTTTTGGGTGAACTAACCATTTAACTCCTGGTTTCTCACTGCTGTTTTTGTGTTTATTTTGTTACTGTGAGGAAAGCGCGGAGCACATATTTACATATATCAGCAGTGTGGGCGGTGTCGGAATGTTCACTGATTGAATAATTCAATTCAATTCACATTTATTTGTATAGTGCTTTTCACGATACATATCATTTCAAAGCAGCTTTACAGAGAATGCATGTCAACATCACAATTTAAAGAATGCAGTTCAGCAAATAATGTAATAATCTAGGCAATTAATTTACAATCACTGTTAGCAGTTTAACTGAACGTAGAAGCAATGAGCTCCTGGAAAAATGAATTACATTAACAATAATTAGGATATAGAAATTGTGCAATGTGCATGTTGATCCAGATGATTGCGTCTTCTGAAATCCTCGCAGGAGTTGGCGCCGTCTCTTCATAGACGTTAGTCATCTGAGGTCTTCTTACCGTGCGTTCACACCGCCGCCAGCGAGAGCGTCAACAGTCGCCTTGGCCGCCCTGCCAACAACGCTGTACTGTTCGCTCAAACCGCCGCCGACGGGAGGGTCAAAGTAAATGACAAGTCGCGTCAACCAATCAGAAGCCTCTCAAGCGAGGACCTCTACATTCCAATTGGTTGCCGCCGAACCGCGTCATAGCTCATTACCATAAAGTTAACCTGATTTCAACTCTCCTTGACGCTCTCACCGTCCAAGACGCGCCGCGCCGCTCTCGCCGCCGACTCTCATTGAAAATGAATGACTAGTGTCACTTTGACGCTCTCGCCGCCGGCAGTGTGAACACACAGTTAAGAGGCTGGATCCAAACTGAAGCTGAACTCCTCTCTAGTCACAAAACAGAAAAGCAAATGGAGAATAATTAGCGTAGCTGCTGTTCATAACATTAAGCAAAGATAGTCATGTGCAATTGATCTGATATGAGATGCATTATGTGAATGCTTGGCTAAAGAGATGCATCTTTAATCTAGATTTAAACTGGGTGAGCGAGTCTGAACCCTTAACATTATCAGGAAGGCTATTCCAGAGTTTCGGAGCCAAATGTGAAAACGCTCTCCCTCCTTTAGTGGACTAGATATCCTAGGTACAACCAGAAGTCCAGAGTTTTGTGATCTTAAAGAGCGTGAAGGATTGTAGGACGATAGAAAATCGGTTAAGTACACAGGAGCTAAACCATTTAGAGCCTTATAGGTCATTAGCAATACTTTATAATCGATATGGAACTTAATAGGTAACCAGTGTAGAGATGATAAAATTGGTGTTATATGATCATATTTTCTTGACCTGGTAAGAACTCTAGCAGCTGCATTTTGTACTAATTGTAGCTTGTTTATTGAGGAAGCAGGACAACCAGCTAATAATGCATTACAGTAATCTAGTCGAGACGTCATGAAAGCATGAACTAACTTTTCTGCATCAGAAATAGATAACATATTCCGTATCTTAGCAATGTTTCTGAGGTGGAAGAATGCTGTTTTTGTAACATGTGAAATAAGATTTTCAAAGGACAAGTTGCTGTCTAATATAACACCCAGGTCTTTAACTGTTGAGGATGGAGTAACAGTACATCCTTCTTAATGCAGATTGTAGTCTGAAAGATTCTGTGTACAAGTTTTTGGCCCAATAAGTAATACTTCAGTCTTATCTGAATTTAATAGAAGAAAATTACTAGTCATCCAATGTTTTACTTCTTTAATACATATATACCACTGCTAAGGTTTTTCTTACTTTTATTTACCCCTAAAGAAGAACGAAAAAAAACTTCGCTCTGAGTATAGGGGTGTGGCGAGCAGGGCGGGCGAGAGCCGTGAGGGAACGGCGCGAGGCCGGTGACGCGAGAGTTAACGAGCTCCACCTGTGAGGCGCACCGGCCTTGAGTCTCTCACGGAGGAGCTCCAGGAGCATAAAAAGAGGAGTGACGACAGTGAAAGACGAGAGAGGACCAGGCCTGGACTTTATTTTATGTTTTATTATGTTTGTGTGGCCGGCAGACGTCCGTGAGGGTCTGCCGGTATTACTTTCGTTTTGTATCTGTTTATTTTGACTTAAAACGTGAGAGACTCAAGGCCGGTGCGCCTCACAGGTGGAGCTCGTGAACTCTCGCGTCACCTGCTCACCACAAGGGGCCTTTAGTATATTTTGAAAATCCATTGTAAGACTTTTGGAACAATGTTACATTGTCATACCAAGGACTATAACTACATCTTTGAGAATAGGGAAGACACCACAGCTATAACAAAAATGACATGAAGGATCAATATCGTTGGAGTCAATTTCAGAGTGATTTTTCCAGCTGATGAATAATAAAATGATTAAAAAAAAAAGAAGAAAAAACATTGGCAGCCAATTGGAATCCACACAATTTTAAAGAGCTCAAGCATTTAGAGTGACAGATGGCTTAACTGCACAGCTATAATAAACAAAACATTATTGTGCATTGGTGTGGATGCTAATAGTTATCTTTATAGTTATCATTCTTGAATGAGCCTTTACTTTGTGCTGTGGAACACTGCTTTTGTCCATATATTGAAAGTCAATTGAACCCCATTGA
Organism: Megalobrama amblycephala; assembly: GCF_018812025.1. NCBI lineage: Eukaryota > Metazoa > Chordata > Actinopteri > Cypriniformes > Xenocyprididae > Megalobrama > Megalobrama amblycephala. The sequence goes on from NC_063054.1 coordinate 5,633,588, forward strand.
CAATTAAATTGGTAAAAACTGTCTTTTGTTTTCCATGGAAGAAAATAAATTGTTCAAATTTAAATGTTGGTGAGTAATTGATGGCATAATTTTCATTTTTGATGGACTACCCCTTCAAGAAATCTCACATTATACTGATTATCAGCACGGATTAAAAAACGGTCTGGAGTATGTGAGTGGATTCAAGCAACATTAATTTCCCCTTTATTCTGTAATCACTCTGCTTCAGCTACAATTTTAGTTTTCCATTTTTCAACTTGTTTCACGCTCATTGGTGAGAGAGAGACATTTTGAGTGAGAGAAATGCACTCTCAAAAAAAAAAAAACGCTCCTCGCTCCAGGAAAAATCCGTAAATCCACACTGCATTCCACTTCCACCCCTCACTGATTCTATACTGTTGTCTGGAATGCTGTGAACACAAATGAACAGAGTTGTGTAAATAGTGGTTGTGATAGGGTCCCAAGTAGTCACAAAAAGATTCACACCATGATGTAAGAACCGGAGCGACTTTGTAGTCCAAAAAGGTGTTTATTAAAGCAAATGTGCAAATAAATATGGTTAAGGGAAATAAAACAGGTTATCAATAAAAACAAGAACTGTTATGTACTACAACAGTACAAACTCTCCTATTCATCTGAGGAAAGAGTTTTAGTGTGCTCAAGCAGTGCTTCTATAAACTAGTTCCAGTGTTGGGGGTAATGCATTACAAGTAACACGAGTTACATAATCGGATTACTTTTTTCAAGTAACTAGTAAAGTAACGCATTACTTTTTAATTTACAACAAAATATCTGAGTTACTTTTCAAATAAGTAAAGCAAGTTACTTTGTTTTCCAATTTATTGACTCACAGCTCTCCTGCGCTCATGTTGAGAGAAATCTGGAGTATGTGCAGAGACGTTGTGTGCGCTGTGTAAACATGATGGTTATTCTAGACTAGTTCTAGACTAAATGTGAGCATACATTTACTCATTTACTTCTCCTGCATCCTATTCTTCTGTATTCCAGAATGGCAGCACAGCTGAAAGGCTTGTTTGTTTGAGCTGCGCCCTCTACTGCACAGGCGTGAATGTGTATTTCCTTCAGCCTGAGGCTTATTCATTTCACTTTTGGTGTGAAAGGGCCTTTACATTTGACAAAAATATGACTTTTTTGTTATAAAAACAAACAAGCAGGCCAGCCCTGATGAGAAATAGTAAGGCAAAAGTAATGTAACACATTACTTTTCATAAAAAGTAACTAATGCAAGTAGTTACTTTTTTAGGGAGTAACGCAATATTGTAATACATTACTTTTAAAAGTAACATTCCCTAACACTGCCTAGTTCACATTCTCTCAAAAAACATGATCAGTCTTTCAATCCTTCCTTCCACTAATGACGGCTGCCTTAAATACACATTTTCCCGCTTACTAATTTGAGCGTAACATTTTTTTTAAAATTAACTCTTGCTTCACCATATGATTAATAAATAAATACACAAGATGAATTAAGAACAAGAGTTAACAAATCAATAATACAATAAATGGGAAGGATAAAACGAACACATACATTTCCACAAATAGCTAAAATGAGCTTTTAAGGTAAATTTAAGGTAAAAACCCGGCAGCTGTGGTTGCCAGAAATTTACCGTAAAAAAATATGGTAGCAACATTTTCGGTTTTACAGATTTAACTTAAATTTACTATAAAAAAAAAAATAAAAAAAAGTATTTCATCAACCGATATAATGTTAATTTACCAACCTATTAAAGTACCACCAAACACAGTAGTGATGAGAGTCACATGATGAACTAAAGCTCATCACAGGTAGCTTTAATTTCCAAAAGCTGTGAAGGACAATACTAATATATATAGAAGGTGCACACAGTGTCATTCACACAAACACTAAACACCATCATGGTAACATACATGAAATTATAAAAATGCAATAAACATTAATTTAACAACATTAGATGTAACGTAAAACCCTAATGTACATAACTGATTAAAAAAAACCAAGAAGAAAGTTATTTTAACAAAAATACATCAAATGTGAAGTGTCACGCAGGGAATTGTGGGAATGTCAATTTACGGTTTTTGACCGTAAATTATACAATGATGTTATTTTTCACTTCCTAAAACTGTTAATTTAATGGTATTTTACTGTAAAATTACATTAAATGTATAGTTAGATCTATTACAGTTATTCGCCATATATAATACGGAAACTTTCGGTAAACCAATTAACAGTTTTTCACCGTAGCATTTTTACAGTTTTTTTACCGTTAAAATCACAATCATTTTTTGTAGGAACAGTAAGAACACAGTTAAAAAATAAGACAACTTCCAGGTCTCTCCATCACCGTGATAAATTCCAGTGCTTTTATATTATATTTCAGCATGCTGTTAGGCCATTAAAATTAGAGGAACACCAAAAGTTGGTGTCAACACTCCCACATTTCCTCAAATTTATTCTGCAATAGTTGGAATTGCAGAAATTCAGTTAAATGGAACAAAGCATAACTGCTGTTTTTTTTTTCCAAATAAAACCTTCCAGAACTTTTTTTTTTTTTCATATGAACAAATTCCTTGAATTTTCACACTTGCTTTCTTTCTCCTCTGTAGAGATGTGTCATAGCGACAACCTGGATTTGCAGATAAATGGCAGTGCTCCATACGAAGAGTTTGAGAACGGACATGACTCGGCATCCCAGCTCAACATGCGGGGTGTTTTCCTGCATGTCCTGGGAGATGCTCTTGGCTCAGTCATTGTGGTGATCAATGCCATCATCTTTTTATTTGTATGGAAGCCATGCAAGCCGGGCTCTGTCTGTGAGAACCCTTGTGTGGGCCAACATTGCGCAGGCCACTCGTTCAATGTTAGTAGTGCTAGTTATAACGGCACAAACGTAGCGGGACCCTGCTGGGTGCTCTATCTCGACCCCACGCTCTGTATCATTATGGTCTGTATCCTCCTCTACACCACATACCCATTGCTGAAGGAGTCTGCACTCATCCTGCTACAGACCGTGCCCAAGCAAATCGACATATATAAGCTCAACTCTCGTCTGCGGGACTTAGAGGGCGTGCTGGCGGTGCACGAGCTGCACATCTGGCAGCTGGCGGGCAGTCGCATTATCGCCACCGCGCACATCAAATGCCACGACCCCACATCCTACATGGATGTAGCCAAGCGTATCAAGGACTTTTTCCATGATGAGGGCATCCACGCCACCACCATTCAACCGGAATTCGTAACAATGAACTCAGAATCTCGAGCTTCACTCTGCGAGCTCTCCTGTAGAACGCAGTGTGCCCCAAAGCTCTGCTGTGGCGCCGCTGATACCGTGAAGCCTCCCGACGGAGCTTTAGAGCCGAAGAAACCGTGTGAATCCAGGACCCCAACGGTACCTAGTGCTTCTGCTACATCTCTAGAGATCATCAGCGAGTCTGTGGAGGACACAAGCAGACCAGAATCCATTGTGATCATCACTAGGGAGGTGGAATCGTCATTGTGAGCAAGAAGCAGGTTAGACTGAGAACATTCTGTTCTGTTAAGGGTACCAATTTTTTTTTTTTTTCGTCAGCTGACTGATTTCTACCATGCTGTGAGAAGAACTGAGCCCAAATGCACTCATTCATGACAACACACACGACACAGCCCTATATCTCAGATATACCACACCAACATACAGACAATATAAATAGGCTGAAGAGCAAGGCTGGCCTCCTCTGCATGTGTGTTTACCGCATCGTCTGATTGGTGTGTCCGTGCCAAAGCTTCTCTTCATACAGGACGTCAGACACTTATGTCCTTCCTGTGGATGTAATGCAACGACATGCAATTTTCCCATTCAGCCTGCTGGACCAAGTAGAAATGTCTGGACCAGTTATGTTTTTGTTTTTTTTCTCTTCTACCCATCTGTTCTATGTTTTATCCTTCACACTTTATATTGTTTTTTTTTTTTTTTTTAGTCAACCTTTCAATTTTGTGAGAGATGTAATAATTTATGTATTTAAGTTATTGGTAATTAAGTATTATTTTTTTTCAAAGAGCTTTTTGTAAGATTTAGATTTGGTAATATTAGAGGTAAAACTTTTTTTTTCTTCTTCTTTCAAGACAAATGATCTATGCTTTAACTCAGAGTATTTTTAGATGTGATGTTTTTTAAAAATTGCTGTTCAATCTTTTACTCTTTTTAGACTATCTGTTTTATTAGACATCAGAAGATGTTTCGACAGTACTTCACCATGCCTGTATTTCAAACTGCTGTGTTATAGCACTGAATCTAGTCAGTGTAGGATCTAGACAACTTCTATTGTTTTTATACAAGCTGATGCCTTGTTTGTTCTGTTGTTCTGTCAATCAAAACATGAGGTTGAAATGCTGTAAAAGAAAAAAAAAAAAAAAATTTGTGGGACTGCTAGAGGAGGACTGATGTTTTGTCCATGCTGTCGTAAAACTGAAGGGACCTCCTCAGATTTGTGGAAAACATTTGGCAACTGTGCATGACCAAATATAATTGTGGTTATACAAAAAGCTTTGAGATACCAAGCAACATTGTAAACCAAAAGACAAGGAAGTTGCTTTCTGAAATAAAGAGGGAGTAGGCATGTAGGTTTGGGTTAAACACATCATTTGGGATGTTGCACAATCTACTCAGTGGCCTTCATTGGGGGGAAAAACGGAGAATATCAACACCTCACAACGCTATTTAAATCTGCCATCTTTAGCATTTGGTGAAAATATGCAATTTGTGAAAACACAGAAATGTACTAGACTTTATTATTAGTTTAGTGACTTTCTAAGAAGTCTGTAGAGGGAAGATGAGCTCAGTGTAAATGTGCAGATGGAGTGTTTGTATCACTGAGGATTTTAAAAGTACCATGCCAGCTGAAACGTTTTTGATATATTTCTGTCAAATGTGTCGTGAATTAAACATGCTTGTTTGGTACTGTCCAATTCTATTTGTCACTGTTTATTTTATTTGAATAAATAATTAATAGAACAAGATACTAAAACATCTTACAATTAATAGAACATTATAATTTAGGCCAAGTGAACTTTAAAGGCTGGCCAAGATGAAATGTGTAAATGTTAAAGAGCAGTATTGATCCCTGGGGGACATCAAACTTAATTTCAGCCTTAAAGGGTTAGTTCACGCAAAAATGAAAATAATGTCATTAATTACTCACCCTCATGCCGTTCCACACCCGTAAGACCTTCGTTAATCTTCGGAACACAAATTAAGATATTTTTGTTGAAATCCGATGTCTCAGTGAGGCCTTCATAGCCAGCAATGACATTTCCTCTCTCAAGATCCATTAATGTACTAAAAACATATTTAAATCAGTTCATCTGAGTACAGTGGTTCAATATTAATATTATTAGTATTTTTGGTGTGCCAAAAAAACAAAATAACGACTTATTTAGTGATGGCCGATTTCAAAACACTGCTTGCTTCGTGAAGCTTCGGAGCATAATGAATCAGCGTATTGAACCATGATTCGGATCGCTTGTCAAACTGCTGATTTGACAAGCTGATTCATAACACTCCGAAGCTTCATGAAGCAGTGTTTTAAAATTGGCCATCACTAAATAAGTCGTTAATTTGTTTTGTTTTTTTGGTGCATCAAAAATATTCTTGTCGCTTTATAATATTAATATTGAACCACTGTACTCACATGAACCGATTTAGATATGTTTTTAGTACCTTTATGGACCTTGAGAGAGAAAATGTCATTGCTCCCTATGCAAGTCTCACTGAGCCATCGGATTTCAACAAAAATATCTTAATTTGTACTAAATGACAGAATTTTCATTTTTGGCTGAACTAACCCTTTAAATCCACCAAGAGATACAGAGTGACAGAGTGTTTTTTAAAAAAATAAATAAATAAATAATAGTTCTAATGCTGACCACATTTGGTAAACAAAATTGATGGTTATCAGGTTAGAGCTCAGTTTAGTAGTGATGTAAGAAAGATGTGCTTGCTTTGCTTCCACAACTCTGATTTTGTCACAATTTTCCTAGCAGTCTAGTCTAGAGGTAAATTATTCCATACTGTAATGTGAGAATTTAGAACATGGGGTCCACCAAATATTATTTGATTGGACTATTTTTATAAAAATAACAATAATAATAATGCAAATGTAAAAAAAAAAATACAGTATTAGTTTCAACTAAAAAATGTTTCATTGACCCTTCAACATTAAGTATATCAAGTAAATTTATGATATTTTAATATAAAATTAAATAAAATAGCATATAACATTTGGCAATTCAGAATGACTTGCTAATTGCAAAGTTCTAACATCATCCTCTTGACGATTCAACTCAATTGCTGTCAGATGCACTATGACTCATTTACTCTGTAACATTCCAGTTGGTAAATGTATAGCAATATTAACAAAGACTTCAGCCTGGCTCGATTCTGTGATTGTTTGCTGTAACTGCTGACAGCTCTATCTTTGCTCCAAAAACCTTGCCACCCCTTGCACCTTCAGGATCTATTTACTAAGTAGCCTGCACACGTTGGACAGCTGGATGGTGGAAGATTGGCTAAACACTCAAATTGATAGGCCAATGTGACTATTTATCAAGAAATATTATATTGTAAAAACAGTTTCTATGAAGACGTCTGTGGTAACGTTTTGTCTCAGAATTGATGTTACATTCCAGCTTCCACTTTTTCCAATTTCAATGGCGTTTCTGTGGGCCACTAACTTTCACTGTATTTTAAAATCTGATATCCTTGAAAAGCTTGTGAAATGGAAAGCTAAATAGTATTGCCCAATTTTGTAATAACTTTAAAGATAAACATTTGATAAAGTCTAAGGTCTATGGTTAAACAGACTTTTAGCGAAATACTGTTTTGAGGAAACGAGACTGAAAGGTAAAAGAGTCCATTCAGCCTGTTATTGCAGAACCTTGAGTCATGATGGAAACTAGCTATAGCTCAATTAAAAGAAACAGGAGAGAGCAAGAGAGAGGTATTTCCACTGCATGAAAGCCACATGCAGCCTTGATAATTAATCCCACACAGCAGCACTCAAAGCCGTCACATGACTCTGCTGTCTAACCGAGGGGTTCAGCTAAAGCCTGCTTTTCATAATGACCCAACACCTGAATCCCTGCCGATCGATTCACATTAACCCCGTAAAACCCCAGCTCAAAAAAAAAAAAATTCAATGAATAAATATTTTTTTAACACATAGTGGATGTCAATGACAACATTTACATGCACACGAATATTCCAATAAGAAGAATTTGATGTAGATTCAGATTATGTAGTCATCCTGTAATATTCCAATATCTATGGAGTAATAAAATAATAATAAATAAAAGGTCAATCAGAATATTGACCTTCATAAGATATCTAAATTTAAATATATTGTAAGGTTATTGGTACAGCAGTAGGCGAGATCAGAGGAGAGTAATAATGTGGGAAGAGATTACACTTCACTGGCTGCTGCAAACCTCAGTCATCTGCAGACTTTGATCACACACCGAGGTCAATAAGTACAACATACTGTACTTCAGGTGATGTAACAAGCCATAACGTCAGATTTAATTATGTATCAAAGCAGCAATTTGCACTCCTAAAACTACACTGACTTTCTTTGTTTGAAATTTTGATTTAAAATGACCTGATTTCCTTTTTTAAATGCATGATACTGGTCAACCGCATTAAGATCTTCATCTCGGTGCGCGACGCACACTTTTCATAATCCAATCAACAAATAGATTCAATTCAAAAATGTTAGTACATTTGTTAGTCGCAACTTGCATTTCATTCTGACCTAATTGGCATTACATACATGTGACAGCTTTCTGAATTTGTGATTTATCTTTTTTGTTTGATGCTCTTCACATTTTCCTTCTCTAATTATTGGTACTGGCTTTTTGGTAATTTAAGAACCATACATATTCAGTACCATAGTAAACAGGAGATCCAGCTATAGAACCTCACCCAAAACACACATTCCTCTCACAGCTGATACAAGAAATAGAGATTAAGACAACAGCCCAATATCACAGTAGGATAAAGTTCATGGTGCTCAGATCACATACAAAAACAACATAAACAAGGGTGTGAATCTGGAGAGACAAACACTTCAGAAGAAATTCCTGGGAGTAATGCTGCCTTCACATGCTTTTGGCAATTTATTTCATCCCACTTCTGAAATTCTCCCAAGTCGAGTTTATGAGTTTGTTGCCTTCAAGTGCTTTGTTGTCAGAAAGAATAGGAATCATGGAGGACACCAGGTTCATTCTTGCCTATTTCTTGGGTGAATCTCATTACATTCAAAAAAGTATTAAAGATATTTATTCAATATCCAATGGATTTTGAATAAAAGTTGGTGTCCCATTCATTGACAACCATATAAACATTTCCCACATTACCCTGCAAACATGCCCCTGCGGGGCCCATGCTGGCTTTTTGTGGGCACAGCAGGCTAGGGCCAGCCCACAACAAACCTAAACAGGCCCAGTGCGGGCTTGCCCAGGCGAGGCCCACAGCTTTAGGCTCACTGCGGACTCTCTGTGAGCAGTCCATACTAGCGAACTGCCCACATTAAGCCCCTGATGGCCCAGTGTGGAGCAACTTTTGTACCTTTGGGTCCATGCAGGTTTTCAAGTCAAGTCAAGTCACCTTTATTTATATAACGCTTTTTACAATGCAGATTGTGTCAAAGCAGCTTTACATTGATAGCTGGTACATAATTTGGCTGCACAGCAGCTCTTAAATAATAGTGTCAATGCAGGCAGATCAAAGCACTGTTGAATAAATGTCAAGAATACTACTGAATATCAAATGTCAAGTGTCCCCAACTAAGCAAGCCAAAGGCGACAGCGGCAAGGAACCCAAACTCCATCAGGTGACATCAGGTGGCAAACAAGTGGCAAATAGGTGTTAAAATGGAGAAGTTTTGTGTATGCAGGCAGCCCACTTTCATTTCCCATGCTCTGTTTGGCTGTATTTTTATACAGTATTTTCTGTTTTCTTAAATTACATACAAATGTATGTAAAATTACAAAAATTGTAATTCAATTAATTGTAAAAATCTGTAATTAATCCAATAACAAAACAGTTAGATGATATCAAATGACAAATGACAGGCAGTAAAGAAAAATCTCCTTATTTATTTAAGCTGAAAACACTGTCACATGACCAGCAGTAACAGAACATTAAATGCTAACAGATCTGTCTAGATCTCAGCATCTTTACTTAGTAAAATCCAGTTTGACTATTTCTTTCATAAAAAATTTTTAGTTGTTGATGTTTTATTGAAAATAGTACATTTTTAAGTCATCGTTATGGAGGTAGTTTGCTTTATTTGGGCTCTTGACCCTTGATTTTTCAGCATCAGTTGTTCTCTGGCTGCTATAACTGTGTTCTGAAGCACATTTGTTTTAGCAAAAATTGCAAGAGAAATTTTGGTTTGATGAAGTTGATGATTCAATCATCATGTAGTGGTCAGAATCAAAGAAATTTCTATTTTACAAAGTATGATTTAAAGGTGCTCTATGTATGTTTTGGATTGTACTAAAGCATAAAAATAGCACAATATGTTTGCAGATATTTATTAAAGGTGCTCTAAGCGATGTCATGCATTTTTAGGCCAAAAACATTTTTTGTCACATACATGTCTCTACATGTCTCTGTAGTCACCACAAGCTCCAAAAACTGCAATAAAAACAAACTGGTGCAGCCTGGACCACGAATCATAATAAACATGATCCAGCCAATAACCGTCAAGAATGATTTTAATTGCACATTCATGACTGTTTCAGGAAGCACAGAGGGGAGGGGGAGAATGAGGGGGAGAATGAGGAGGAGGAGGAGGGAGGGTCTAGCTAGCCTCTGTTTTGTTTGACAACACTTCGAACGTCAACAGGAAGTTACACCACCCAGGATCGCTTAGAGCACCTTTAAACATGCTCAGTTCACATACACATTTCTCTGGAAACCATTGCTACAGCCAGTTATTTTACTTTGAAATTTGCATTCCGTGTCGGAATTTCTGTTTTTGTTTAGGTCTGTGCAAGACCGCACGTTGTCAATTTACCCAATAGTATTTCGCCACCGTGGGTTGCCAGTCAGCGGAAAACACATGTAGCGAATTGGCCATGGAAGCCAGCGAACAAAAAGGGTCAGAGATTGCAGATTCTACCCGACCTAAAAAACCTCAGCATACATCTAAAAATCTCTATGAACAGGAGCATATTAAAACGTGATATCTACTCATCATAAATCAATAAATCAACTAATTATCTTACAGTGTGTAAGTCTCCTCACCTTCCAATGTCAATTGAGCTCACTCCTGTTGCGTGTCTTCAAACTGGCAACCCGCGTGTGCATTGAGTGAGGAGGAGGAGGGCGGGACAAACAATATTTTGAATTAAGACTGCAGTACCCATTTCAAGTACAAAATGAAGTTGTGCTTCTGATTAAATGAGGCACTGACACTGTTTTTCGTGTTTGATACTGTAAAGCTGCTTGCTTTTAAGCAATCTATTGAATAAACATCTATTCTATATGCTATATAAATAAACGTGATGTGACTGGAGTGCTAATTTGCTCATGCTAACATACCCATGTTATGATCAGACACTTTACTTATGCTTTCTATAATAAATGCTTGCTGTTTTCTCATTTTTGTTGTGTTTATTTTGTTACTGAGAAGAAAGTGTACAGCACGTATTTATTCATCTAACCGTCGCTCTCAGTAGTGTGGGCGGCGTCAGATGTTCGATTACAGTATATCGCAGTTCACGCATTTCGAACTTCGTTTTACCCCTAAGCGAAGAACGAAGAAGAACTTCATTTGAAGTATATCGGGCCTTTACGCTAGCCCTAAGTGGGCCCGTAAAGGGCCAGTGCAGGCTTGTTTGCAAGGTATTGTATGCATTCACCACACTTAATAGTCAGCTTGCTGACGATTCTGGAATTTCAGTCAAACAAATTCTGTTTATTTGTATAAAATACATATAATATGCATCAAATGGTTATTTATATACTAAAATATGACTGTAATGGCAAGAGACAGCAATACAGATGTTGAGGGAAACTAATAAAACTTAACAGTCACTACAGCAGTAGTTGCCATATTTGAAGTTAACGGCCTGCCCAACTCGGATACTGAAAATTTTGTTCCATTTTCCAAGTAGTAAATATGACTTGAGATGCTGCTCAATTTCTGACTAGGAAACTTGTATTTACAATAAAGCCATGCTGCATGCAGATTCCAAATAGCTCAGGGATCTTTGTCTTGGTTCCATTCCCTCCAGGAGTTTCCATCTCTCTTTAGTGAACAGAATTAGCAGGAATTATTCATGCAGGGAAGGGGCTTGTGGCACGAGAACAGCTGTGAATGTCCGAGGGGTTTTAATATCAAATCACATCAAGGCAAGAATGAGTGACAGCTGCTTTCTGTAAAACTCTGATGCTTGCCATTCTAGAGTTGTCTATTGCAGTGTTTCCCAACCCCGTTCCTGCAGGAACACCAACAATGGGCGACTCAATTTCGAACTCTTCCTAATCAAACACACCCGTCTCAACTCATCAGCTGCAGACTCGAAGGCTGTGTCCAAAATCACCCCTATACTATTATGTATTGCACAATCTGTGGGAAAAGCCATACTCGTTTCATCCCAAAATGCACCTCCAAAATGAGTGCTCAACAAATGTATGCTAAACGGCTAGCCGCATCAGGATGAATGAATTTCAATGCTTCAGCTGAAGGTGGCATCTGCAGCAATTCTGGAGCATTCATTGTCTGAATTTGCTCACTCATTCAGTGGACTATATTAGTGGACTAATGTAAGGAATAGTGAATGAGACACAATGATTGTCGCAACAGCTGTCTACACTGGAAGTGGCAAAGCGGCCATTCCAATCCATTTGTTCTTTGTGTCAGAAGTAGCATAAGTCGCTAGTACATCAGTAATAAAACAGGGCATCACTTTACTGTTGGGAATTTGTTGCATTGCACCGCATTCAGTGTAGACAGTGTCACTGATTATAATGGGTTTTATTTGCTTTTGTTATGTCGTGCCGCTCACATCTGTTGTAGACAGTGTTAGGGTGTAGGTTAGGGTTTGGGGTTAATATTTGTTCCAACATTATGTGACCAATGAAATCTTTATAGTCGGCTGTGGGGTGGGGTTTGCCCTTAACTGGTTTGGGGGGAAAATATGCAAGACCTGAATTGAATGGGTCAAATAAAGGAAATATCCAAAATGTGTATTGTGGGTGTGCTTCCAGGAACAGGGTTGGGAAACACTAGTCTATTGCAACACACTTGCTGAGATAAGACATTGCACACTGGGACTTTCTACATGTGACCAAAACAAGGAAATAAAAACAGTTGACTCTGAACTTGCTGACTTGAAACATTAGAACCCTAGAACAATGGAAAACAGCTCTGAGAGTGCCAACATCAGCATGGTGTTGCATTGGCAAACAGCCATCAAACCCAATTTCACCGATAAACCTTTAGGCATACTGAAAGGCTTTTTTTTTTCTTTTTTTCTACTCAGAGATTATGCAACAAAAAGAAACTGAAGAAAAGCGTGTTCTTTCTTATATGTGAGTCAGTCTTGGTGAGTCAGAATATACAGATAAATACAGAGTATAAAAGGAAGAATGGAATTGAATGGATTCATTTTCACTTTATCCGATGGCGTAAAGCTCCACTAATTCTTTGAGTTCTCTCACAAATACAAATTGTGTCATTTAGTTTTAGTGGTAGCTATGTGTAAGGTACAGACTCAAATGTTAGTCATTACAGCATTGACCATTATTCCAAAACCAATCATGTTTTGGCAGAAATGACAAAGAGCTGAACGTTATGAATTTTGATATGTTCTTCATACAAACAATCTGTATGTCTTCAGAAGACACGTCATATTAAAGGGTTAGTTCACCCAAAAATGAAAATTCTGTCATTAAGTACTCATCCTCATGTCGTTCCAAACCCGTAAGACCTTTCATCTTCGGAACACAAATGAAGATATTTTTGATGAAATCTGTGAGCTTTCTGGCCTCCGATAGACTGCAACATTATTACCACTTTCAAGGCTTAGAAAGGTAGTAAAGACATTGTTAAAATAGTCCATGTGACTACAATGGTTCAACTCTGATGTTATGAAGCGACAAGAATACTTTTTGTATGCAAAAAAAAAAAAAAAAGTCAGTCTCTTATGCTGTTCACATAGTAAACACAGTGCAGCGCTTCCTGGTTCTTGTCAGAATGCCGGCTCAGTATTGGCTGACACTGTTCACGTAAGCACCACAACACATGTAGGAGACTGACATGGAAGAGAAGTTACTAGTTACTACCTTTCTGGGCCTTGAAAGTGGTAATAACTTTGCAGTCTATCAGAGCTCATTAATTTCATCAAAAATATCTTCATTTGTGTTCCAAAGATGAATGAAGGTCTTACAGGTTTGGAACAACATGAGGGTAAGTAATTAATGACAGAATTTCCCTTGTCAGAGTGTCTATATTCACAAGTGCAAATAGCGTCCCTTGTTGGCAAACACTATTTACACTAGCTCCGCCCACCAAAGTTTTAAAAATGATGCATGGCATCAACGTCTCCAGTGGTGCAGTAGTAGTGAGTGAGGCTCGGAGACGCACCTTTTGCCAAGCTCTATTTATTTTCAATAAAAATTAAATGTTTTAATGTTCTAAAATTGGAAATAAACTGCGAGCAAATGTTTTATAATATTAAAAGTGTTTATTTGGTAGGGTTAGTGGAAGGTGTAGGGAGGGTTTTTATTTTCCCAATAAGGCAGCATCCATTTAATAATTTTAATAAATATAATCATATACACTCTATGATATTATTGCATCCTGTTAATGTACAAAAATACTGATGTACAAATGGTATCTGCCAATATGAAGTATAGATAGCATCTAATTAGGCTACTATTTACTATTATTGCAAAAAAACTGCTACTTTTACATGATGTAAACAGAATATATCGCTATTTTCACATAGTGTAAATATAACATATCCCTAAGAAAATGCTGCTATTGTCTCTTAGTGTAAACAGAATACATTGCTATTTTCACTTAGTGTAAATAGCATCTGTCGCTAAAAAAAAATATGCTACAGTATTTTCACTTAGTGTAAATAGCTAATTGCTGTTTACACAGTGTAAATAGCATCTATTGCATCTATTTGCACTTAGTGCAAATAGCCACTCCCTTTCATTTTTGGGTGAACTAACCCATTAATTGTTTTATGGTACCTTTATGGTGCATTTTGTTCCTTTTTGGAGCTCCTGTTGCTGTATGGTATAGGTCTATGTAAAGATTTCTGCCTTTATTTTCCAGGAAAAAGATAACGGCATACATGTCTGGACATGTGGCTGATTAAATAAAGATGATTTTACTATTTGAGTAAACTATTCTTTAAAACTATAAAAGCAGAGGAAGAAGCTACCAATGAGGCCTATTATAACTTTACATTATTAATAAAATTTATCACTGTGTGGGTTCCTAATCACTCCCAATTATCAATAAGCAGTGTGATAAAGCTCAAATGTTCAGTCCAGGATCATAAATAGTTTCGTTTGTAGATGAAATTGGCCCTTGAACAAAGGCCGTTAAAAAAAGCTTTTGTAAGCAAATCCTGGAAAAACCCATCATTGGTACAAACCGCTCACATGATCTGCACTGACACTTCCTTTTTTCATGCAGGGTTATTTTAATTCATTATATAATTTCATTTATTTTATTTTTTATATATTTATTTTTAAATACTATCCTTATTTTTATTTACTTAATAATAAATAAATAACCCTAAAATGCTGTTAATGTGAATAATTATGACATCATTGTTATTGTTTATAATAATAAGAACATGTTATTTCAGTATGGCAATGAAACTGTTTTTGTTTTTCAAATAATTTCAAGTTTTTAAATGAGAAAAGCTCAATTTTACTTGTTTCTCTAATGAGTTCTTCTAAACCTCACAGTAGAAAGGTCTGGAAAGGGCTCATTATAACTTCTATATGTCAGAACTGATTAACAAAAAACACTGGATAGGTATTTAATGACTTTCAGATCTTGACATTAGAGTAAAGTAGACGCAGCACAGTTAGACGCTGCACAATAACTTTGTTGCCATTCGATATGTCTGAATCATAGTCACACCGAACATGTGATTTGACTCTTCCTGTCTGTGTTCCGTGTTCCATTTTCAATGTCCCTCTTTTTGGGAAATTCCCCAAATGCACTCATCCATTGTGAGATTTACCGACGCACGCGTATACACATAAAAATGTTCACCACGGACCTGTGGTTCAGTTTTATCACTAACTGGCAGTTTGCATTGAGGAAATCTTCAATGATATCAAATAGTGTTTGTGCTCTCTCTCTCAAGTAACCTGAGTAAAAAGTAAACTGAGAGCAATGTAAGATCACTGTAGTTTTAGCTAGTTATTAGTGGGCTATCATTATTATTCTCCAGTAAGAAAACAATGTAAAATAGACTGGAAGCTGTTACTGGTAACTAAGTTGCCTTATCATAAGGCAAAACACTTAACCCCGGTTTCATAGACAAGGCTTAAGACTAAAATGCATGTTTGAGCTGTTGTAACTGAAAGTAATTTGTACTGACAGATCTTAAAATATGCCAGTGCCATTGTTTTGTCTCAAGATGCACACCAGTAATGTTTTTTTTTTTCTAGTGAATGTTTATAAAACCTACTTAAATGCCCTAATTGAACTAAAAAAATATAACCTAATTATATTATCAAAGACTTTTGTAAGTAAAAACAAACAAAAATTATTTTTATTAAAACTTTTACATTTTTAACAAGACAATACACATAATTTTACAGAAAAATGTTGTTAAAATTATACTAAGTAAAATAAGAGACCTTATAATTTGCATTTAAAAACTGTAAAAGTGTCTGACAACATGTGTCACTCCACAACATATTGATATATTTTCTCACTTCTAACTTTAAAACATTCAGTGTCACTCCACAACATATTTGATTTATTTTCTCACTTTTAACTTAAAAAATATTCAGTATATGCAGCTCTGGAACCACAAGCAGTAACTGATGTGTAACAGTGGTCAAAGTCTCCCTCTAGTGGTGAGAAGGTTAAACAAAAAAAGAGACAATTTTCTTATGTTGGTGAGGCTTTGCAGCAATGGCAGGTACGGTTAAACGTTCAAACCTTGATCCAATCGACAACCCACGGCGCTTAAAGAGTTAGTAAACTGTAATGGGAAGACAGGGAAGCTTTTATGAATATACACCTATAAATAATTATATTATGGTAAATTATATTTAGACCTTGCTAATCACTGCAAATTGTGCTGAGAGATAAACTGCCAGTAACTCAGAAGGGATGACTGATTAGAAGTTGTGATATATGAGAACTTTATGAAAATAAAGTTTAGTGAAGGGTCTAGAACTGAAGTAGGAAACAGGAAATTAATCAATAAGAATACCCAGACTGTAGTTTGTCTTTGTCTTATATGAGGATTATGCGAATTGGCTCTAGTCACGAGCCGCAGGCAGAAACATTGCACGGCTCAATAAACAAGTAGCTAGTTCATATTGAGAAACTTACAATGTAGACCAAGTACAGCTAATTACTTTAGGAATTACTTCCAAACTCACCACTGAGTCTCTGAGCAACAAGGTAGAAGTATTTCGTTTCTGAACGAATCTTTTGAGTGAATGATTATGATTTATAGAGTCACTTGTCGCCATCTTCTGGCGTAACCTGCAGAAAAGGTCTCTGAAAATTCTCACTGAAAAGTTGAGTGAGCCATTCAAATTCGAGGACCAGTGTTATAGCTTTAACTGTATGATTACAGACATTACAGACCATCGACATGCTGTGTGAGTGTACAGAATTTGACTCATTAAGGGACCAAACTAACTGAGCGACTATCCTCATGCATGTCATGGTTTTACTACTAAGCTGAGACATCTGCTTGGATTAAACCCATTCCATCTGCTGTCCTCCAGCCCACTGTCGAGCTGCTAGGTCATTCAAAACACGTCTGTGTCATATGGTGGAGAAAACATTTAAAATATATATACAAAGAAAAGTTGTAATATTGGTAGGCCTATGTAAAATTGATAAGAATATAGGCCTAACACTATTTTTAGGCCACTAATGAAATAACCAAAGTTTGTGACAATCACCCAGCTAACACGGAACATTCTCAGAACTTTAGCAACGTTCTGTGCAAGGTTCTCTCGAAGTTATGAACAAACAAACTTTAATAGAATGTTCATTCTGATTGATCTGGTCTTTAAGTTTTCAGAACTTAATGGAAACTCTCTTAGAACATATTTTTTGTTAGCAGCATGTGAACTCTTGCTGGCTTGCTTTCAGGCTCATGATTTTTGGAACAATCTCAAATCAAGTTTGATAGAACATGATCATTAGGTTTTTAAAATTGCAGTTTAAATGTCACGTAATTGCTTTCTAAGTTATAAAAACGCTCATATAGTTCAGATGAGCTCATTTACAGGCAGGTGGTTTCCTGTAAATGGCGATTATGATTAAGAAAAAAGAGAATAAGGCCTCAGCACTAGCCCTTCACCAGATAACTCGTCTTAGTCACATGACCTCGTAGCCCACACATGCTCGTAATCTGTTTATGCAGCGCGTGACCCGTCCTCCCCCTCTGTTCTGCCCTCCCATCCCGTCTGCCTTTCAGCTGATGATGCATGTGGCAGAATAGGTTTGGGGAGCATTGCTATAGCAACCAAAAACAGAAAGGCACTTCAGAGCAATCTCAAAGAGGAAATGTGACCTGGGCCGTTGCACAACTACAAGCCCTACAAGACAACTGGATCACTCATTAAGGTAAGGAGAACGAGCAAATGAGAAATGAATGAAGAGGAGACAGCAAAAGAGAATGGCAGAGGAGTGGGTGGATGGACAAAGAGGAAGAAATACACAAGACTAACGTTTTGAGATGACAAACCTTGTATTTTTAGAATCATTGGCAGTGATTTACAGTGGTGTTAGTGGTATCAGGTGGACATCGGTGATATTACTTTTAGTTTAGAAGCTAAAATGTTTGTCAGTTCAGCATTTAAGCCACAATAGTCTCTTTTTGATGGATCACATCATAAATTTACTTATAAAATTACTGCTTTGATCAGTAAATAGGGATATGGCTATTGTCTCCATATGAATGTACCTGAAAGCTCTGACATTCTCTGAAATTATAACTGTTTTGCACTTTCATTCTGATCTGGTCTTCCATTTGAGGCAGGTTTATGGATGACATGGTTTTTACTAATCAAACAGTTTTGATTACCATTGACTTTCATTGTATAAACAAACAAAACACTGTATTTCTAGATATTTTATGGAAACTTTTGGTTTTTGGTTTTTGGAAGGACATATACTCCTTTAACTGCTCTTAAATCCAAATGCTCAAAACAGAAAGATACTACTTCAGAAATCTACTTCAAAATGTCACATTTAATGCAGTGTGTTACTTGCCGTTTCTTTGCAACTGTTTGTGGAAAATTTACTAGCCATTTCTGAGTGAAAATTGTTTAACAGTTGTTGTTTCAGTGAAGTGGCAACTAAGTGCAACTAATAAAATTCAATTAACCAGTAAGGACAGAAAGCTATAAATTCAAAAGGGAGGAGAAAACATTCTTTGTATTTTCTGCTGTTGACATCTTATGCTGTATGTCAGTATTTTGGCCCAAAATCACTTGTTAAAAGCAAGCCAATTTAACTAGCTTATGCCCTCTTCCTCGAAAACCATGTACAAAACTATGCAAAGTGAAAATATGCAATTACAGCTATATTATATTATATTATACTATATTATATTATATTATATTATATTATATTATATTATTGACTGCTAGAGCATGAAATCAAGAGACACTTGTTTAATAGTCCTTTATCAAGTTTACAATTTTGCATACTTTTCGATGGTAGAGAGATGGTACTATATCGATGAATTTCATTGTTTGAATTTAATGACTTTACTTTTGTACAGTAAACAGATATGTACCATTTTGGTCACCACCAGATGTCTGGTTGAATCTGGGTCAGCGCCCTTCACAAATTCACATAAAAACAGATTCTGTAGAGGAAATGACCCGAGAGCTCAGTGTTGTGATGTCTGTCAGGTGTTAAAGAGCATCTGTGCCTGAAGGTTTAGGCTTGGAAATTTGACCTATTGTGCTTTAGGATGGGAAAATCAAAAGGTTCTTCTGATTTTGTTGTTCTACATTTTTCCATTCTCAACCACTTGACTTTAAGACAAATGTCAAGATGGAATGAAAAAGAAAAAGCATTAGATCTACAAAAACACAAATCCCAGAGACCCAACATCTATTTTACACACATTTGCTATACTGCATTGGAAATCCTTTACCAAATTTGGTGTTCCCAGTCAAAAAATGACTGTCATATTAAATTGCTTGTAAATCTCTCATTATGATCAAACATTGGATTCAATCTTTTTGTCAACTCGTTTTTTTTTTTTTTTTTTTTGAGGTGAATAAGCTTATAGGGTTAGTTCAGAAATTAAAATTAAAATTAATTACTCACCCTCATTTTGTTTCAAACCTGTAAGACCTTCGTTCATCTTTGGAACACAAATTAAGATATTTTTAATGAAATCAGAGAGCTTTCACACCCCCCATAGATAGCAACGCAATTATCACTTTCAAGGCCCAGAAAGGTAGTAAAGATAGGGGTGCAACAGTTCACATTTCTCACGGTTTGGTTTGTATCACAGTTTTATGGTCACGGTTTCGGTACGGTGCGGTATGTGCTATATTCAGGGAAAATAGGACTACTGTCAAATAAAAATAAAGAAAATAAGAGCAAGTAATCAAACTACAAGCAACCGCACAAATAAATACAATAGAGCAAAGATTCAAATGAAATAAACAGTGCTTTTCAGGTTTTTCAGGTATCTAACAGTAGTTTTCAGGTTTAGAAAATGAATAAAGTAATCAAATATAAAATAACGCTGCATATTATCTTCACTGTATAAATTAAATAAAGATAATTCATTATTGAAGTTACAAAAGCTATTCAGTCAAGAGCAGTGAGTGATTTCTTTGTCATTTGTTGTTTGATTAACTTTAAAAACACAGGCAGCAGGAAGATTAGGCTTATTTCCCTTTAAGACATAATGTACGGTCCAGTACATACTGCTACACATGCGTTGTATTTTTTCGACTGTTATACGTTCATTCAAGACATAACCGCCAATGCTTGCTAGGATACTTTCCAAAATGGGCATGTTGACATAATTTTTTGTGTGAATTTGCAAGACTTGAAAGAGAACTCAGTATTTGCACGCTGTCTGAGATAAGCATGTGCATGCTTCGGATGAGCGTACGATTTAGCAAAAAACGTATGAATTTGTACGAGTGAGGTCGTATGAATTCGCACGAATTAGCCACCTCGTAAAATACTTAGGTACGAATTGTCGTGAGATCGGGTTGCACGGCGATTTGATTTTGTCCGGCAACTCAGTCTGGAAACCCGTACATTCATTTCTACTGCTTCTGTTACACTTTTGCGGGAACCAATCACAGACTGGCTTATCCACCTATTGCCGGGTATAACACGATGACGATAGAGAAGCGACGGAAAGCACGACCGGCAATCCAATTCCTTTTAACCTCTCGACGATGCTGAATGACTTCTTTAGTTTAGCAAACAAATCGCTCGAGTGGGTGTAAATACCACTCACTTTCATGTTTTTTTTGCACAACCTGCAAAAATCGCCCGATGCCATTGCTGCTTCTGCAAACCGCTGATCAATGCTACAAACCAATACAAACTAAACCTGTCTGGAGTTTTCGCGTCGCTCTGCAAAGTACGTCACCCGGATCGTTGATCTGATTGGTTGAAGGACTATCCAATTGCGTGAATAATGCTCGTTGATCACGCCTCTTGTGCAGTAGAAAATACATACGGACTCCCCAGACCAATGTTCAATTTTAAATTGAGCTTGATCTGGTGATAACCAGACAAGGTTGCACCACCAATTCGTACATATTTTATGAGGTGGCTAATTCGTATGAATCCATACAACCTTACTCGTACGAATTCGTACAATTTGTCTAAACCCCAGTGATGGGTAGGTTTAGGGGCAGGGTTTGGGGAATACAAATGTGTCGACTCGTAAAATACGCACGATTTGGCAAAAAACGTATGAATTTGTACGAGTGATGTCGTATGAATTTGTACGAATTAGCCACCTCGTAAAATACGTACGAATTGCCGTGAGATCGGGTTGGATGAGCGCACACACAAATCTTCTCATAGCACGCGTTATGTTAGTTCTTTTTCGCGTCTTGCTCATGAATGTTTAAATTAGCAAGGCTTAAATGAGTTTAGTTTAAACACATATAGCAACGTGTGCTGTTCATATCTCACCTGCGCTCGCGCGCTATCAACACCCGGGTGATGACTGCTCATATTCGAGCATACGGCACTCACAGTGAACCAAGTTTACAAAGAGTGACAGTTTTGTCTACGCTTTTTGATCATCGCTGTTGTAACATTTTGGGAAGCCAGAATGCGTATTTATGATCTGAAACATACATTATCCAAACTCTGTCTGTCTATTTTACACATTGCTATTTTCAACAAACCATTAGGCCTATAGTTTGATCGTCATTCGAGATGAACCGCGGTGCAACTGCGTGCCGAACCGTAAGTGGAGAACGGTTTGGTTCGATTTTTTACCGAGAACCGTTGCACCCCTAGTAAAGACATCGTTAAAATAGTCAGTGTGACTACAGTGGTTCAACCTTAATGTTATGAAATGACGAGAATCATTTTTGTGCGCAAAAAACCCTGAAAAATACGACTTTCTTCTTTTCCGTGTCAGTCTCCGATGCCGTTCATGTTGTACAGTGCAGCGCTTCCAGGTTCTCATCAGAACGCCGACTCCTGAGTCATCACCAAACGCATGCGTCAAAAATGGGCACAAAAAGTATTCTCGTCGCCTCATAAAATTATAGCGATGTCTTTACAATCTTACTGGGCCTTGAAAGTGGTAATTTTCTTTTGCTGTCTATCGGGGGTCAGAAAGTTCTCAAATTTGATTAAAAATATCTTCATTTGTGTTCTGAAGATGAATGAAGGTCTTACGGGTGTGGAACGACATGAGGGAGAGTAATTAATGACAGAATTTTAATTTTTGGGTGAACTAACCCTTTAAATGAACTTGTTTTCTTTCAGTTAGGACAGGTTTTGAACTGGTTGATCGGAGGTCTCATTGAAAAAATTGTTGATAAAAAAGATTTAATCCAATATTTGGCAATAACAGCACAAATTACTCTTTGTTGTATGCAACCAGGACAACTTTTACTGCACCTCTACAGGTAAAAGTAAAAGTGAGCAGCAGAGGGCCAGTGACCGCGGCAGATAAACGAAGCGAGCATGTCGTGGTTCAGCTGGAATGAGCCGTACTATCGGAGCCCACGACGTGAGCCTTCTGAAGTGGTTATGGAAACCCTGATGCTGGAACTGAGCTGGCAGATGAAGGAAGCCAGAGAGGCTGCAGCGGGAGCGAGACAACGAATATCGAAGGCTGAAGAGCGGTGTGGACTATAGCTGGCTCATGAGCGCCCCGCGCAGCTCATATGACATCAGCCAAGGAGAGAGACTGGGCCTTGAGGACCTGTGTAGCAAAATACCACCATCATACTGTGGACCTACAATACAAAGGTAAGACAGATGGGTTAAACGAGCCATTTGTTGGGTGCTGCTTATTACACCTTTTGTTTTTAACATGAGGATGTTCGTCACTGCAGGTTCAGGGGAGGTTGATCTGGGTAATTAGTTTACTAAGCCGTCTTTGTGATGTCTCTACTAAGAAGCACACAAAGACAGCTGTTTTTTTCTCTCTAGGTAAACTAAGTAGCTCTAACCTGCTGAAGTGATAATTGTAAATCACACATAGGCCTCAGGGGACGCACACCTGGCAGATTTAGATGAGCCCCAACTGACGCTGTTCCTTTTTTGTTCAGGTAGCAACAGCATAGCAACCTTTTGTTGTTGTTGTTGTTCAGCCCCCTCATTGATAATCAACACCCATGGATTACAGGAACAGTTTTCCCAAAAATGAAAATTGACTTTCTTTCTTCTGTGTAACATAAAAGAAGATATTTTGAGAAAGGTGGGGTTTTTTTTATGTCCATGACTCCATACAATGGAAGTTCATTGTAACCAAAATGATTCAGTTATGACAGAATTTAAATTTTTAGGGTAAACTGTCCCAAAATTACGGAAGAGGATTAGGGCCAAGCAATAATAAAAAAAATAAAACCATCTCGAGATTAAAGTTGTTAAATTTCGAGAAAAAACTTGTTAAATTTCGAGAAAAAAGTCTAAATAAAATGCTGAGAATAAACTTGTGAAATTACGAGAAAAAAACTTGTTAAATTTCGAGAAAAAGGTCGCGATAAATTTTTTAGAATAAACTCGTTAAATTACGAGAAAAAAACTCGTTAAATTTCGCTAAAAAGGTCAAGATAAAATTTAGAGAATAAACTCGTTAAATTCGAGAAAAATGTTGAGGAATAAACTCGTTAAATTACGAGAAAAAACTCGTTAAATTTCGATAAAAAGGTCGAGATAAAATGTTGAGAATAAACTCATTAAATTATGAGAAAAAAAGTCATTAAATTACGAGAACAAATTCTGTAAATTACGAGTTTGTTCTCATAATTTAACAACTTTTTTCTCATCATTTAACGACTTTTTTCTCGTAATTTAATGACTTTATTCTCAACATTTTATCTCGACTTTTTTCTCGAAATTTAACAACTTTTTTCTCATAATTTAACAAATTTGTTCTCATAATCTAATGACTTTTTTCTCGTAATTTAATGACTTTATTCTCAACATTTTATCTCGACTTCTTTCTCAAAATTTAACGACTTTTTTCTCGTAATTTAACGAGTTTATTCTCAACATTTTATCTTGACTTTTTTCTCGAAATTTAACGACTTTTTTCTCGTATTTTAACGAGTTTATTCTCAACATTTTATCTCGACTTTTTTCTCGAAATTTAACGACTTTTTTCTCGTAATTTAATGACTTTATTCTCAACATTTTATCTCGACTTTTTTCTCGAAATTTAACGAGTTTTTTCTCGAAATTTAACAACTTTAATCTCGAGATGGTTTTATTTTTTTATTATTGCTTGGCCCTAATCCTCTTCCGTACAAAATGATTTGAACTATACCAAAAATTATTTATTTTATTTATTATTTGTTCAAGTTATGTCTTATGTCATGTCATATTTATCATTTATATCATGTTTATTTCAGTCTGTATTCATGTCATTACTTTTATGCCGATTTTTTTTTTTTTTTTTTTTTTTGTACTTTTTGGAGTTTGACTTTGATCACTGAACTGAAGTTTTGTGTGTGTGTGTGTGTGTGTGTGTGTGTGTGTGTGTGTGTGTGTGTGTGTTTAAAGCAAAAAAGAATGATCTAGTCCTTCCCACGAGGACCTGTGAAAAAGTGAGTTTTTTTTAGAGGACTGTATTGATTAAAGAAAGAAGGGGAAGGAAGATTAAGAAAACACTGGTTTGTTGATTTAATTGGAAAGATAAGAACCTTGCTTGGAAACCTATTTTAAGACTCCCTAAGAACATCTTAGTCTGTGGAGCAAGAGCGCGCAGGTCTTGAGAGGCTGTGTTTACACTGATGAGTCAAGGGCTTATCTTATGTTCTGCTCCCATAGGGACCACAGGTGACAATTACCTGGGAACAAGAGGCTGATATTTTGTGCTGTGTAAAATGACCAGTGGAGGTGTTTTTCCCCCCTGAATTATTGTTATAATTCTGTGGTTGATTAACACACACACACATAACACACACACACACACACACACACACACACACACACACAGGTTTGGTTTTTATACTGAACAAACTGTACATTCTATCCCCCTACACTACCCCTACCCCTAAACCTACCATTCGCAGAAAACATTCTGCATTTTTACATTTTTAATAAAACATTGTTTAGTATGTTTTTAAAGCTATTTTAAATATGAGGGCTCATGAACATGTCCTCATGAAACATATTACATCGTAAGTACATGTAACGGTATTACATCGTAATACCTAGTGTAATACCCATGTCATTATACAAATTTGTGTCCTCATAAATCATGAAAACAAGCACACACACACACACACACACATTTCAAAATGTCTTCCTTGAATTCTGTTTTCTGTGTGTATCATGTTATAATCATTCCAGCTATCATATTGTTACAGTACAGTACAAAATGTTGACCATTTTCAACTCTCTTTTTAACCCTAACAATTTAAAGATATAGTGGTTCAATTTTTGTCACTGTACATAAAGATATGTAATAGGCCTCAGTTATGATTGGCTTACCTTTTTACATGTGAAATGAGTAACAAAACTCACTTACAGCCAGGGGGCCTCCTGTCTGACCAGGGCCCTTAGAATTGTCCAAAACTTCATGTAGTATTATACACATATCTCAAATAGCTCAAATAGTTACATACACTTTGTAGAATCTGCAATGTTAATTATTTTAACAAAATAAGAGGGATCATATAAAATGCATGTTAGTTTTTATTTAGTACTGTCCTGAGTAAGATATTTTACATAAAAGATGTTTATATATAATCCACAAGACGAGTAAATACATAAATAAATAAAATAGCTGAATTTATAAAAATGACCCAGTTCAGAAGTTTACATACACTTGATTCTGAATACTGTGTGTGGTTATCTGGATGATCCATGACTGTTTTTGTTTTGTGATGGTTGTTCATGTTGTTCATGAGTCTCTTGTTTGTCCTGAGCAGTTAAACTGAGCTCTGTTCTTCAGAAAAATCCTCCAGGTCCCGAAAATTCTTCAGTTTTCCAGCATCTTTTGCATATTTGAACCCTTTCCAACAGTGACTGTATGATTTTGAGATCCGTCTTTCTTTTCACACTGAGGACAACTGAGGGACTCAAACTTAACTATTAAAAAAGGTTCAAACATTCACTGATGCTCCAGAAGGAAACATGATGCATTAAGAGTCAGGGCAGGGGTGAAAACTTTTTGAATTTGAAGATCAAGGTAAATTGTATTAATTTGTCTTCTGGGAAACATGTAAGTCTTTTCTCTTGCTTCCTAAGGGCAGTACTAAATGTCCATTTTGAATTTGAAAATGTCCACACATCTCCATCTTGTTCAAAAGTGCTTTTAACGGATCATGCTTCCTTCTGGAGCATCAGTGAATGTTTAAACCTTTTTTAATAGTTGTGCTTGAGTCCCTGTCCTCAGTGTAAAAAGATGGATCTCAGAATCATACAGTCACTGCTGGAAAGGGTTTCAAATATGCAAAAGATGGTGGAAAACTGAAGAATTTGCAGGACCTTTAGGATTTTTCTGAAGAACAGAGCTCAGTTTAACTGCTCAGGACAAACAAGAGACTCATGAATAACCATCACAAAACAAAAACAGTCATGGATCATCCAGGTAAAGACAGTATTCAGAATCAAGTGTATGTAAACTTTTGAACTGGGTCATTTTTTAAATAAATTTAGATATTTATTTGTCTTGCGGACTTTATGTAAACATCTTTTATGTAAAATATCTTATTCAGGACAGTACTAAACAAAAAATAACATGCCTTTTATATGATCCCTCTTATTTTGTTAAAATAATTAACATTTAGCAGATTCTACAAGGTGTATGTAAACTTATGACTTCAAGTATAAAAGCTACTTAAATATCCTAATAAATATCTTAGCTTAATCTAAACCCCGTCTGTGAAACCAGGCTTATATGCCACAGCTTTCTCTTAATTTCTCTTAATTCTGTCTTTACATATCATAATGTGCCTTTATATACTGCAATAGTGGCAGGATATTTTCAAACTGTGACTTTATATTTGTTTCTTGTAACTGTGACTTTATATCTCATAATGTGCCTTTAAAGGGATACTCCACCGTTTTTTCATATTAAACTATGTTATTCCCTTAACTAAGACGAGTTGATACATACCTCTCTCGTCTCAGTGCGTGCACTAAATCGCTCTGTCTTGCGGCGAAACTTTGTTAGCACTTAGCTTAGCCCAGTTCATTCAATAGGGGCCAAGCAGAGAAGCTACCAAACACCTCCACGTTTTCCCTATTTAAATACAGTTACTCGAGTAGTGTAACTCGACCTAGGACGGTGACACAAAACAAAACGTTGCGCTTTTCTAAGCGTGTAAAATGGATAACTATATTGTATGGCGGAATACCATAGCAAGTGCTCGGGAGCACTTTGACTTGGCGCAGTAATATCTTCACTCGTGAAAAGTCCTCTCACCGGCCCCCGCTCCCTCTCATTTCCGTCAATAGAACCAACGTGACTTGCACCAGTAGTAATAGTTTGAGCAGAGTTGACGAAGTATCAGGTTGTAGGAAGATAGTTTGTGGACAATCATGGTTATAACGTGCATCGTAAAGGGTTGTGATAACAAGGAGAAGGTATATAGTGCCGTCATGTTTCACAGAATTCCAACTCACCACATACAGCGGAGAGATTGGTTAGCTGCTTTGAACAAGAATCCAAAAACACCGTTGCTGTTCGCAACAGTCGCACTTGCACCACCAATTGCTGTTTGCCCGTGTTCTTTCGCCGGCTCCGGTCTGTTCTGGTTCGTATCTTTTTTCCCTCTCACGGTCCATAAGAGCTAATTCCTCCTCCGTGTACTCGGGTTCAAACAGATATGGCTCTGGGTCCGCTACAAACAAGTCATAATCATCTACAAAGTCCGCCATTGCAAATGATATCTTGCAGTTTCCTAATAGCACAGGTGGTAAAAGTCACGTTGGTTCTATTGACGGAAATGAGAGGGAGGAGGAGAGGGAGCGGGGGCCGGTGAGAGGACTTTTCACGAGTGAAGATATTACTGCGCCAAGTCAAAGTGCTCCCGAGCAATTGCTACGGTATTCCGCCATACAATATAGTTATCCATTTTACACGCTTAGAAAAGCGCAACGTTTTGTTTTGTGTCACCGTCCTAGGTCGAGTTACACTACTCGAGTAACTGTATTTAAATAGGGAAAACGTGGAGGTGTTTGGTAGCTTCTCTGCTTGGCCCCTATTGAATGAACTGGGCTAAGCTAAGTGCTAACAAAGTTTCGCCGCAAGACAGAGCGATTTAGTGCACGCACTGAGACGAGAGAGGTATGTATCAACTCGTCTTAGTTAAGGGAATAACATAGTTTAATATGAAAAAACGGTGGAGTATCCCTTTAAATCTCACAATTTTTACTTTGATTCTTGCAGTTGTGACTTCATATCTCGCAATTGCAACGTATTTTTATAACTTTATATCTTACAATGTGACTTTATATAAGCAGTTGTGACTGTTTCTCGTAATTGTGACTTTATATGTTGTAATGCAACTTTATCTCACAATTAACTATTTATGTTTACTCTGAGGCAGAAATAGTATCTCACAGGATCCTTGTGGAGATGCAAGTCATGTTGTTTGGCACATTTCTTTGAAATCTTGGTGTATTACAATCACAAGAAACCAGCAACATTTCAGCACCCATATTAACAGCTCACAAAGCACAGATTTTAGAATGAGATGTTTAACAGCTTAGTTACAATAAATGCTCTTTGTTGGACAGGGCAGGATGTTTTGAGTTCTTAAAGTTGGTAATGTACATAGTACACATGAATGACATGAATTCAACTTTTTCAATGACATGATATGAAGCTCCTTGGACAAAAGTGTTATAAAACCTTCCTCTCTCCTCTCTTCATAGGTTTCGTCAGGTGCTGATGGAGAATGAACCAGAGGTGCAGGAGGTTTCCGGACTCTTCCGTTCTGTGCTTGTGGAAACACTTGAGCGCGTTCATGAGGAGCAGGAGGCTCAGCGTCTGACCCACCAGTGGAACAACAGACGCTCCATAAGCCTGTCACTGATGAGCTTCAAGTCTCGAGTGCGGATCAACCCTTTCAGCAGCACCTTGGGACTGAAATCAGACAGTTACGGCTCAGAGGAAGATGGCATAGATGTCAAGACTGTGAGTGGGGATGTTGAGAAGGGCCTTGGCCAGACAGCAGAGAAAGCGCAGCGCGTGTGGAGCATGCCAGAGTTCCGACACAAGGGAATCAATGGTAAAGCTTGAGTGTCTGTGGGTGGGATTCAGCAGGAGCTGGTCCAGTCAATGACTGTCAGATATTCCCAACATCACCTTCACTTTCAGTGTATTTATATTTTGAGATGCAAGTGTGGAGGCAAGAGGTATGTTCATGTTGGGAAATAAAACTCAAGTCTTATAAGCAAAGCATCACAAATCAAGGACTTCCTAAAATAGATTTTTTTTTTTTCTGATTACTCATCTGAAACTCATCAGAATCAATTTGTATGTTATTCTGAAATAGTACAGTTGCCTAATTTATCCATTGTACTTTGCAAAAAAAGGTGTTTTTATACGCCCCTTCAGTTTTAAAACTGATCGCAATTTAAAAAAAAAAAAAAAAATTCCAGTGCAGGTCTACTTTTTAGTAACATTTTCAAACAAGGTGGGCCTGCATTTGGTGTGGAAATGTTCAGATACTTGTGATTGATAGATTTTTTGCTTGTTGTCTGTCAGTCTTGTCAATATATGTGCAGTTGTGTAAATGAAGTGATTGCAAAATATTTAAATTTGAGTCAGTGAATGTAACTATAGAATTTAATTGTGTTGCACTATAAAAACATTGTTTTCATTTTATTGTGCTGAAAAAAAATAAAGAGCTTGTGATTCTAAGATACAGTGACATGGTACACTACATTTTTTAACAAATGCCTATTTTATCTTATACACCTTTCTGATTATTGTTAAAGTCAATTATACCTTTCATGTTCTTTCTATAGAGTACAAGACCAACCTTTCCATACTCAAAGGAATATTGCATATGAAACTGCAATTGGAGTTAGGAGGCCATGCACTTCTAAAAGTTTAAAAATGTAATGGCTTTTCTTACACATTTAAAATTGACAGGCTCTCTCTTCCCAGAACATGGACCAAAAATATTGATTTATAATATTTTAGCATATCCAAATTTTGACTAACAAAGGTGCTAAAGACGTTTAGTTATTATTATTTTTTTTTAAAAAGGGACATTTGACCTAATGCCCTGTTTCAATAGCAAATATATTAGCAATTACACAGTAGGCTAAATAAAATATCAATGAATTTGAATTTTATGGGGTTTTAAATGCATTGTTATGGGAGCTGTCCAGTAGCTGAACTGGTAACACTTTATTTTGATGGTCCCCCAACATTCTACTGACTATAAGTAACTTATTCTACATATCCTAACAGTCTACTAATACTCTGAGAGTTAGTTGACATGTAGATGCAACATTACTTATATATTTAACAGAATGTCTAAAGGGGACCATCAAAAAGTGTAGAACTAAAGTCAAAACTTTCACAAATATCTTCAGGAATTGATCCTCCAAACATGACAATACTGATAAAATACTAGGTAATAAACCATTTACTATACTATAACAAAAATTGTTGGTAACACTTTATTTTACAGTGCCGTAGTTACATGATACTACATGTACTTACTATAGTAATAACAGTAAATTATGCATAATTACAAGTAACTAACCCTCAACCTAACCCTAAGTGTAACTCTATAGTAAGTACATGTAGTTAATTAATAGTACTCAGTACTTATTTGAGTAATTACAATGTAACTACAGCACTGTAAAATAAAGCGTAACCAAATTGTTTGCTATTTTGCAAAGATACTAATGAATATTACAATATAGCTAAAGTCTGGAGAAATAAGGAGCTCGTCTGCCAACAACGAAGTGTGTGGAAAATAGTGCTGGTTAATGTATAGTAATTCATGCGGCAATAAAGCCTGGGCGAAATAAGTGTATCTTCAAACACTTCCGGAAACCATGCCACTCTAACACATTTCTAACAAATGCTGATGATGTATGTGGCATCAAAACCTTTTTGAGCGACTAAAATAAAGGACACAATTTATTTAACAATAACCTATTGTCATGAGAATGGTCAGATGCACATGACTCACAATGGCAGATCAGAAGCTGTTTTCAACTACCTGCTGGTGGTGCCTTTGCATTCGGCTCACCACAGTAAATACACCAATTTTTAGGGGATAACAAGAAAAACACTATTGGAACAACAACACTACAATGTTGCTTCATATTTGAATTGTTAAAAAAAAAAAAGGTGAAGCTTCAATTTGAGACATAATATACAACCTTCATCACCCTGGTGAATCAGTCCAAACTGTTCATATATTAATCACATAACATTTTCTGCATCTCTCAGAACATTTCCTTACAACTCTGACTTTCGACTGATTCAGTTATTTACTTGAGCTTTGCATTTAAAAATGAGAATACAAGAATACTTATTTTCTTTACAATTTCAGTAACATGTAACAATGTCACATCCAAGCTACAGTTCTCATAGGGTACAGTTAATCAGACATAAAACATAAGTACTGCAGGACACAGCCTGGAATTAAAAAAAGGACAACAATTATCTACATAAAGAATTTATGGTAAGGAATTGTCAATGTATAACATCAGGCAACAACATTAATAGTTGAAGATGGTCTTTCCCTGAGTGGTGGTCAGGTGATAATGCAAAAAAAAAAAAGGTTCTGGAGTTCCAGGTCTGGACTGAATCAGAAGGTGGAGTTTAAGAACTCCAGCAGTTCAGCTCTGTTTTTGTCCCTCTGTTTTAAAGAAAAGAAACAAGTGGATGACAGATCTGCGCACAACCGTTAACCTATAGTCCGTTTGATTTAAATTCTAACACTGTTTTAATTGCATATGCCCTGGACGGGAAATATTTAAATGAGGAATATTGTGATGTGTATGAATCCTGGAAGAAAACTCAATACTACAACGGAGTTCAGAAACAGTGCTTACTAATATAGAGAATAACTCCCTTTGAAGAGTGACTTTGTAACTTTCTTCATGTTCAAAACAGCAACATTACAGAAAGATGAAAATGTAAAAGAGCATAATAGGTTCTCTTAAAGATCAAATGTTTAAACATGTCTTTCTTTCATCATGTGTAATCTGCACAACAACAACAACAAAAACTCACCTGCTTGTCCTTCTTTGATTTTTTCACTTTCATTTTAATCTTTTTCCCTGATATCATACTGTACTTGCCACTTTTCTTCTTTTCCTTAAGATACTGGAGATGGCAGAAATCGTTACATCACTTTGCAAAACTTACAGAAAAAAAAAAAAAACTGAAAATATTAAATTAAATAAAAAGATATAAAAGCAAAGAGACTAAAGCACATTGCTAAAATATGATGTCCATATGAGGTTGAGTCATGTTAAAAAAAAAAAAAAGTACCTTTGAAATTTGAACAGGTCCAGAGCTGTCGTCCTGCCCTTTGTGTCCCTTTTCCTTCTTTCGCTTGTGTATCTTCTCTTTTTTTCCTTTCTTTAATAATAATAGTAATAACAGATAAATAAAAACATTGTAAACCAACATTTACTTAACGAACAAACATGCCGTTCCTTCTAAAAAGAGGCAATAAACTAGCTTTCCAAAGAACACCCTTTTTTTCTCTTTTTTTTTTTTTTTGTGGAGTTTGACAGTCCCTGGTCATTAACTGACAATGTATGTCGAGCTGCGTAAAAATGACATAAAATGCTTGCTTTTGTGTCCTACAGAAAAAAATAACAGTATACAGGTTTGTAACAATGAGGATGTATAAATGTTAATAAATTATAGCAGAATTTAACTGTCCCTTAATACTTGCTCTTGATTGAGTTACACAAATTTACAGATGCAACTATACCTTTTTGCCATGTCTCTCTTTCCTTTTCTTTGAAGATTTTCTTTGCTTTTTGCAAGAATCTGGCAGCAGAAGCACAAAACACATCAATTTCCTTTTAATTAAGTTTTACACCTGCAAAAATTCTTCCTATGGACCATACACTTGGGTGTAAAGCAAGACTTTTGCTGACTTTTTGCAATACTAATTGCTGTTTTTTTAATGAGTAAATAATACAACATTTAATATAGCATTTTGAATTTAACTTACCTGAGTTACTGGAGCTGGAGTTACTATGTGATGATGAACTGCTGGATGAAGACCGTGAAGAAGAGGATGATGATGAGGACGAGGAGGAAGATGAAGAACTGGAAGATGATGAGGATGATCTGCTTCGGCTCCTTGCCCGCTTCCGGTTCTCTCTTCCTGTTAACACATTTATAACACTGTAGCTGTAAGCAAAATGAGTCCTGCAAAATGTTCCCTTGTCTAGAGTAACTCACCACTGCTGTGAGACCTCCTTCTGTTTTTTGTACTTGACTCACTTCTCTCCATGCTGTCCACTTTGGCAGACTGAAAAGGAACAAATAAAACACAATAATAAAAGTGAACATTCAGATCATTTCAAAACATGGACTGTGAATCGCAGACTCAGACTATATGATGCTCAGAAATGCTGTCAAGTTCAGTCCTGACTAGAATTCACACAAGTTCTATTCACACTAGAAACTAGTCATTATACAACCGTTTACTTTACAAATCATTTACACATTATCTATATAATAAAGCTTAGAAACAACCGTTTGTAAACCTAAACCAGAGAATTACAGCTTTATCTGAAGGTTAAACGAGACGTTTTTAATGTAAGCAGTTCAACAGTTTACCATGTTTGTGTTAAACTATCCTCAAAATGCGGTCTTTTCGCCTTCAACAAAAACAAAAAAAATTAGAGGAACAGCACGATATGAATATAATTCGTGCTTAAAATAAACTACGGTGAACATAAATGCCTCTTTTTCATTTCTGTGATCAGTGCGTGAACATCAGTAAGATAAACACTACTGCGCGGCCATCTTATTTTACGTCATACAAACTAAATTATCCGGGTACTGCTTTTCGGCGCAGGCGCGTGACCCAAACGAGGATAAAATTAAACCACTTATCGTTGCACGGTGTATATACAATTAATTTGCTAATAAAGTTTATCTCTATCATTATTCATTAATTTAAAAAAAATCCAGTCTTTTTCCCCCCAGTTTTTGAAGCCGCGCGAAGACGACGTTATCAAGTGACAACTGTTACTTTTCTAAGCGCTGGTGAGGCTGGGCCAATTACAGGCATTATACCGATCATTAAATGGCAATTTAACAAACAATAATATGTATATATTGCTCTAGCTAGCAGAATTCAAATTTATATATTATATAAATATATATTATATAATATATATTTTAGTTTACAAAACTTTTTTAAGAGGCAAAACACTGACATTTAAACGCGTTTTAATGGAGGATTCGGCTTTTTGGGCCGTCATGCGCCCTATGTTCTTGGAAAAATGGAGAATGTGTACGTGGAGGGATTGGTACTGCCAGATAAGATGCTACCAATTTTTACATCTCTTTTATTGAAATGTTACTACATTTTAATAGACAGTTTATTCTGGTAAGATACGTGTGTGATGTAAATTATCTTGTTATTCTGCATTTTGCCACACAAGCGTAACATAAACTCTCTTATCTGTCTGTTACTTAACAGTCAAACAGCTTTTTTTCTTTGCTTATATCTAAATCAACTGTACCATTTGTGTATAGATTATTAAAGTAATTAATTTTTCATTGTTTTTTAATAGGCATATACAATTGAAAAATGCAAAAATATAATGTAGGAGGGTATATTTCCACTGTAATATATGTCCTCTCCTACAGGTGGCGCCCACGACTAAATGAAAACAAATTGTTGACTTTTTTTTCACTATCTTATTGCAATTGGTTAGCTTTCACATATTTGTGTTTTTTTCAGGATACAATAGTTTTACACACTTAATATATCACTGCATAAAGGGTTGTTACTGATCACAATAATAAGCAACAATTATTGTTGCAAGAAAGTTGAAGGATCTATTTCTATCGGAGGTGGCATTGATTAAGCATTTTGTTTCGCCAACCCGGAAGTTAGCCTCACCCTGGTTCTCTAGACAAAAAGGTTTTGGCCTACAAAAATAAGTCTTGCTAAAATGTCAACTAAAAAATGTAGTGAAAATGTAAAATCTAAAAATATCTTAAAACCTTTTTACTATAGCCTTCACAATCTCTGTTATCATACTCACATCACACAGCTCAGCCTTAAATATAATTATATTGACAAAAATGATTTCAGATATGCTGATTTTATAAATGACTGTAAAAGTTTAATACATTCACATACTTTTCAAATACAATGAATTGATGAGGTCTGGTAGTGAGGCATGTGGGAACACATACATTCAAAGACAAAAATTGAATCAGTAAGTCAGCTTGCATAGAGTTTTTTTTCCATATCCTCTTTATCATTAAAAAGATGGCATTTGGAAGTCTTACTGAGTGCAAGCAGTGACTATCCGATCACGTCTGCTTATTTGTACTACTAGCTGAAAGTTCAAGCAACATAAAAGAGCTTTTGTAATAGTATTGAATGACATCATAGTTTTACAATAATCCTGACAAAAAGATGAAATATATATAATGTACAGTGGCCCCAAAATGTATTTGGACACTACACTGCAGACAAATGATGCTAGAACTTTTCCTCAGAATTAACTTCACATTTCTTAGCAATTTATGCCATTAATTTTAATCATTGGTCCGAGTGTCCTTTAGTCCTTTGGATACTTTCTTCACAACCAGAAAGTGTTGTAGTGTAAATCTTGTTGTTTCATATTTTTAAACCAAGAAAACTGGAAAAGTGTGCTTGGTTATGTTTGTTTTAAATACATGCCACTTTAATTGATATTTCATGATGTTTTATATACAACTTTTTCTGTGAGATTTTAAATACTTTTTTGGGGCCACTGTTTGCCTGAGTTCATATTAAATGATTAGAAATTGTGTAGAAAATATAAAAGTCAACAATATGTTTGTTAGTTTTTCAGGATACAATAGTTTTAAATACTTATATCATTGCGTAAGAAGGGTTGTTACTGATCACAATAATAAGCAATTATAATTGTTGAAAGAAAGTTAAAGGATCTCTCTTTGGATGTGGACTAATTGGCATGATTGTAAAAAAATATATGAAAGCATTGGTCAAAATACAAAATGGGTCTGTAGAAATAATAATAACTAAAAAAAAAAAAGCTTATTCAAAGCAAAATGATCTACTTTGATAAAAGGCACTTAAGGAAGAAGTCTCACATTGGCTCAGATTTTTTGGCATGTTACAGTGAGCAACTAGTCAGTCAATGTCTGCTAAGTGCATTTCAGCAGATGACAACAATAACTGACCCGTACTTTGAGTTAACTCAGTAACTTTTTGGTAATATACTTTTAACCATCTTACATTTCATTATATAATGCCAACTCTTAGAAGGTTTTAGAGACCATTATCAGTGTAATAATATAAATTGCATGTTTTTAAATTTTAGCTACATGAATTTAAGAAAAGCACCCCTCACAAAAGAATACATGACATCTCTTCTAGCTTATGGTGAGTTCTGTGTTGAAGATTTTAGTAAGTGGTGTAGATGCTGATGGCTGTAAAGCCCCTGAGGTGCTTATTGGACCACGTCTCTTGTTTTGTGAAGTTGGTTTGAAGCAGAGCTTTAAGCCTCTGCTTTGTTCTGGGAATAATCGCCGTGAGCCAAACGCTCTTCGGTTTCTTCCTCTTCCTCAGGTACCTGCATATCAAAAGCATCCACAATTACCAAACATATAAGCTATAAGGCATTTCATGAACGTTAAAAAAAAGTTGTGACAGTGTATTATCGCTCTTTTGTTTTAACGTACCTCCCAGAAGATTGAGTCATCGAAGCAGTTTTGGTCAGGTGGCTGTCCCCAAAATGGAATCTTCATAATCAGACCTGCAGGAGGTAATAAAAAATGTTATACTTTGTGTTTTAGGTCCCACTTTATATTAAGTGGCCTTAACTACTATGTACTTACATCAAAAAATAAGTACAATGTACTTATTGGGTTCATATTGAATTGCAAAACACTTTTTCTGCTATTGAGGTGGGGTACGGGTAAGGTTAGGGAAAGCTTTGGTGGTATGGGTAGGTTTAAGGGTAGGGGTAAGGGGTAAGGGATGGGTCAACAGTGTAATTATAAATGTAATTACAGAAATTAATTACAGATGTAATTACATGCAGGTGTTTTTAAAATATAAGTACAATGTAAAAACTTGTATGTACACAATAAGTGCATTGTATCAAATGATTAATTTAAATGTAAGTACATAGTAGTTAAGGCCACTTAATATAAAGTGGG
Source organism: Megalobrama amblycephala (assembly GCF_018812025.1). Lineage (NCBI taxonomy): Eukaryota > Metazoa > Chordata > Actinopteri > Cypriniformes > Xenocyprididae > Megalobrama > Megalobrama amblycephala. The sequence goes on from NC_063054.1 coordinate 5,670,861, forward strand.
TCCGTGTTTTATTATACCTTTTTTTTTTTTTGCAATGTAATAAGGTAATGTTCAGTGGCTCATTGACAAATAAATACAATGTCTTGCAGATTTTATGGTGCTTTTATTAGTACCTACCTGTGATCAACCCACCCACCAAAGCAAACCCCAGAGAAGATGCCAAACCTGCTGCCTGATAAGCTGCTGAAACACTGGGATAAACAAACACATAGATATTGAAACCATTTGTTGCCATACTGATAATAACAAAAGTTCAAAAACAAAATTTAAAGAGCTGGCAGCTACTCTTCTTTCTTATTCAGCGCTGCCGCCACAATGCCGGCAAGACCCCCTAGGATGCCCGGCATGCCGTGAAGGTTATGCACGCCACAGGTGTCTTGGATTCCGAGTTTGGAGGCGAGTATGGGCTGAGGAGACAAAAAAAGATGGATTAATATGCGATTGATTTATGATATAGGCTATTAGAGAGTGGGATGTGAAAGAAAATCATACAGTAAGGAACTTAAATCCAACAGTGGAGATAATGCCTGCAGTGATTCCGATCATCATTGCTCCGAATGGTTGGATGTCCATGTCGGCGCAGGTACCAACAGCTACACCTCCAGCCAGCGTGGCGTTCTGGATGTGAACCTATGCAACAGAATACAACAGGCTAAGTCATAAGGCTCATGGGCTACTAAATGTGAGATCTGGTAAAATAACAAGAGACTGGTATGACCCACCATGTCAAGTTTCCCCTTCTTCTCCACCAGACTGGAGGTAGCGTAGGCAGCAAGAGCACAAGCAGCCAGAGAGAAATATGTGTTGATAACAGCTCTTAGCTGAGCATCACCAGGATTAGCAATAGCAGAATTAAAGCTGGGCCAAAACATCCACAGGTAAACTGTGCCTACAGACACAGAAAGAGTGGAATGGTGAATGTCCCTAAAGACACAATGCTTGATGAATTAAATGGTAGTTAGTATGCATTGTGTTGGTATGCTTACCAAATCAAAAATTGCAAAACATTCCATGGAGACTGCCCTGCACTTTATTTATTTGATTTGACACAAATATGTTGTGAGCTAAAGAAGTACAGTCCGTTCAATATAAATAAGTCCCATATTCAGTAAGTTGACTTGGTTAGTTACTCTGATTAAAGAGTGGACTAAGCTGTTTTATAGCTGACTCGAAGGTCTACACATACCGATCATTGCAAACAAGTCTGAGTTATAGACTGATCCATCATTCTCATGGCCGTTCCGAAGACCAGGGCGATAAAGAACACGAGCAACAGCTAATCCAAAGTAAGCCCCAAAAGCATGGATGGTCATTGAGGCACCAACATCAGAAACCTGTTAAGAAACGAGACAAGATCAGTGCTCAATTAAAATAAATCTGATATACAGTACTGTGCAAAAGTCTTAGGGCACAATATGTTGTTTCAGCAATGGTATAATGACCATATGTTATCTCAGTCTCTTTATTATATAACCAGAATATACAGGAAATTTGTATGCAGTATTAAAACCCCCCAGAAAAAAAGGCTTCTAGAGGCCAGTATTTAGTGGTCTCCCCTTAAACTTGAGCAATAGCAGGAACCGGCTCTCGTAAAGACTGTAAGGCCAAGAAAACTTTCAAAATCTGATGAGAAGTTTCTCAGGTTTTCTTCTTTTGGGAAATGGAAGAAGTCCAGGAGATCACACTAAATACTGATTTATTTTATTATACAAATTTTATTTTATTACATATATATATATATATATATATATATATATATATATATATACAGTGCACAGCATAAATGAATACACCCCCTCTGAACAAATACAAAAGATGTATTTTCTTTATGATCACTAATACAATTCATGGAAAGATGGCAAAACTAAAATGTATTAAATATATGAGAAATATAGTCATTAATAACCATAAAATAAGTAAATTAGCCAATTTTGTTTAAGGATTGCAGAAATGAGTACAACCAAGATTTAATTCAACAAATGAATTCAATAAATTCAATAAATTCTAGCACTTAGTATGCCTTCCATAATTTTGAATATACTGCTTTGACCCTTCTTGGCACGGAGCCATATTTAAAATGCCCTGATCTTTAATGGGGAGTGTTGCTCAACTCGTCTCTACAGAATCCCCCACAGGCGCTCAAGAATGTTAAGACTGAGTGCAATACATGTCCACAGAAGGTTTTTCATATTGGGAGAATGCATATCCTCATTGTCCCATGCCCAACAATACAGGGAATGAGAACTATGATGCAGGTAATGAGGAAAGGGTAACATCTTCTGTTTCAAGTTTGTGTATTAAATTACACAGTGTGAGAATTCATGACAGCATTGATAAAGCACAACTTCCTCACACCTTCAGCACTCATACAACCCTATATAAGAGCTTCACTACCACTGAACTTTACTGTAAGAACCAGGCACTTCTCACTGTACTCCTCCTCTAGCAACACCATAACATTTTCGATGCTGTTAGATCCAAAATGATTGATTTGGTCTCATGAGACCAGAGTATTGATTCCCAGAATCTATATTTTGTAAATATGGGCTTTGGAAATGGCTAACTGACTTTATTGTGCTTTGGCTACAGTAGGTAGTTCCAGTGAGAAAAACAACCATGCATGTCATTTCTGCAGGCTGCATCTTACTCCGTGAGATAAACAGTGACTCTTTTCATAGCTTTTGCTGGCTCGCTTGGTATTTCTCCAGATCTTTGTCTAGAATAAAAATCCCTCATCACTAAATGAAGGCTTAAAATGAAGGCCTGATTTCAGGGGCCTTGTCAAGTCCATTGTTTTTGAATTTCTGTGTTACTTTTACTATATTTTCACACTTAAAACAATGATTTGGTAATCCTCTTGTACCACTGTCCTCTTTTGTGCTAAGAAATAAGTCTCCTGACAGTTCTCTCTCAAGTGCTTCCATTGTTTTCAGCAAGTCTGAGAATGATTCAGTGGGCTATATAACAATTTTAATTGTCAAGAAATGACTTCTATTTAATTGTTTTATTTCAACATACTTACCTGTTGATCAAACATTGCCTTAAACTTAAACCAGATTTTTTTTTTTTTTTTTTCATTTTATTTAGTAACTTTTAGGAGGGTGTACTCATATTTGATACACAACATTTTATCACCTTGGTAACTTATTTTCCTGAATAACTTTGACATGCTTCTTTGGTAATTGATTAAGCAGACTTGCTGGAACATTATATCTCTAAAGAACCCTAACATGTCTTCAAAGTAATTTCAGAAGACTTTCAGAAGTTTCAGAGGGGGTGTACTCACTATGTCTTCTTCAAGACTAAAAGGCTGTTTATGATACTGTGTGTTTTAGCTGTTATTGGAACACAGGGTGTGTTCATCAAGTTTATCCTGCCAACTTTAGGAAGGAGATAGAAAATAGCCTTTTTCCTTCATCTTTGACCCACCTTCCTTTTGTAATAAAATTACTTTGCAGGAACTCAGGCAGCATGAACCTTTCATGAGGCTCTGCTAACAATATTAAGGAAACTTATCCAAATTAAAAGCAGTACTAAAATTATTTATAATGTTTAAACCTACACTAAGCCCTTGATCTGGTGCACTTCAAGTTAGAGGCTAAACAAGAATGAATGCTTCACACTGATCCCACCAGAATACTAAAATGATGAATTAAGTAAATGAACGCATGAGCTTTTACAAACCCCGAGAACTCCCACAACCAAATGCTCATTGATGCAGAAGACGGTGATCTCCAACAAGGTCATGATGAGAAGCTGGACAGGGCTGGTTTTCCCCAAAACTGCTCCAAACGAGATCAGAACCGTTGCTGTACTGAAGTCAGCATTAATCATGCTGCACAGAAGGAATTGTGGGACAGATGTATTATTATTTTACATTAATTATAATTAAAGTTAAATTCAGTTAAATGTAACTCAACATCTAGTATTATTTAACTATTTTGTTGGATAATGAAATGATGATCAGCTATATTAAGTCAGTCACCCAAGATCCCACCGTCACCAAAAGGTTGAGTTTACCTCTCAATGCTGACTTTTATTTTTCCATCATGCATATGCCACATGTTCTGGAGGAGAAGACCCCACTGCAAGCCAAAGGCAGCAAGCAACAGGTTGATGCCCACGCTGCTAAATCCATATCTCTTTAGGAAGGTCATCAAGAAACCAAAGCCAATGAAGATCATCACATGTACATCCTGAAACACTGGACACATGCAAAAAAGGTTGATGAGAAACAGCTGTTTCTCCACATCTAAAGCCTGAAATTATTCACAGCATTCTATAACAACATTTACTCCATCTGTAGTTTGAACAGGTCAGCAATGAAAGGGGGTGAACGTGATTTCACCAAGTACAACGTGTTCCTGGATCAACATCTTTGTTGATCCTGGAACAACATTCCAATCAACCAATCAGATTTGAGGGACACGTTTACCATTTATGTCAAGTTTAGGCTTACAACCTGCGTTAGGTGCTTCCACAACAGTGTTATTCAACTATCATTTCCCTATGATTTTAGGGATAAGTTATAGGTAGGGTAAGGTTTAGGGGTTGGGAAAAGGTTAGGACAAAATTTTCGGATAGGAATGTTGTTCCAGGATCAACAAAATATGTTGATCCAGGAACATGTCTTACTTGGCAAAATCACGGTGACCATGAAAGGGAGCACTGTTACATTATATTTATGTTATGTTTACATCGTAAATTTCTGTCAGTTCATCACACAAAGCTATTTTATGGAAGACTTAGGAAATGTAGCATATGGAAAAAAATAACTGATACTTTTGCTATTTTTGTACTTTTTATATTTTGTCCTTTAGCTTGACAGAACTGCATGAAGATTTGTGTTCCAAAAAATAAAAATAAAATTAACTCAACATGAGGGCACGTAAGTGACAAATTAAAGAATTTTCTTTTCAAGTTGACCTGTTTCTAAAGCGCAAGGCTCTTTACTGAGAATGCATAACATATTTCGCAGTAAAGTTATTCTTGAATCTTGATGAATAATTGCACTTCGAGAGTCTTTACAGAGCAACACAATTCTGCTCCACATAAAAAAAAAGTCTGTTTTAGAGTAAACCTTGCAAATTTGCAATGCTCATGTTCATCAACCACAACCATGTCATGGTACAAAGGTCTTGTGTGCTCTTCTATTAGTCTATGAATGACAGGTTAAGAAGGTGCCCTTAGTGACCCTGTTGGCATGTGTAATTTTATTCACTTCACATGACTCTAATGAGTGTTAAAATATACTTATTCCAAAATTAGTTATATTCAAAGCAATCCGCTCTTTTCAGTGCCTTAACTGGCTGCAACACGACAAGCCATGAGTCGTTTTCGAAGTAGCTTTCTATGTTCTATATTGCTGCATTTCGAATTAAAATACTTTCCCCTTCTGTGGTGGACTAGCCATCCATCCAGGGTGTTTACCTGTTGACATGTGGATGATGTAATTAGTTCATTCATTAGCAGCAAACTGATTGCTGTAGAGAAGCAGGGCAATGTAAAAAGATACACAAACATGTATAAAAAATGAAATCACAATACTGGAATGTACACATTGAATGTCTTAACAACACATAGCAGCATCAACACTGCTGGCCTTTGCCCATCTCTCCTGCAGAAAAGGAAATGAGTTCTGGACTTTCCAGCTCAGGAAGCTGTACAGTCAACATCCAGAACACCTGATTCATCTGCAAGGCCTGTTTTCAGACTACACAATACAAACCATATCATTGTGCCTGCTGATAATAATCAGACACATTAACGATTGTCAGGAAGTTTAAAAGGGTCTCACTGTCAGTCCCAAGAGAGACAAGTGGAACTACGAAGCATGAACCTCCAAGGTGCGGCACCAGACTTTGAATAGGCGAACATTACTTCAGGCTTCCTCGGAATGCCTCTGAAACCCTCCACCCATTCAATAATCCACACAATATCTAAACTTGCCAGTGGACAAACCCAAATAGTCATCAATCATAGTGCTCATGGTCTGACATCTGCTAGACTCATCAAGATAACCGATGACCCCTGTAAGTACTACCAACTAAGCTTAGTGTTGAGGCACTTTGATCAGAACTCGAACAGAAGTATTTTATTTGCTCGCTGCATATTTTTATAGCTTGCTGTATATTTTTATTGCTTTCTGTCTTTATAAACGATCATATCCTCATTTTATAACATACTCCATGCTGGCGGCAAACCGTACAAAGAACTATACGACGATACAGTAAAAAAAACAGACTAAACAGGAAAACTTCAGATAAATATGCGATGATTAAAAACCAGCAAAGTTTAGTCTTATCTACGCAAGCCATCTAAAAACAAACAAACAAGAGAATGTGATCTATTACTGCATGAACTCAATTCTCAGTGGTCATTCTTTGAAGATCCCTGAAAACATCTCAACGAAGGATCCCCCAAAATTTGATAGCATCTAGTTTTATTTTATCATCACAGCCCTTCCCATCCTTCTTACAGTACTTCCAGTCCAGTTGTGGTACCACAGTTGTGTAATTTACTCTGTCTTCAACAAATCGTTCACTTTATTGTCACTAGTCTTGTGATGTTTGTTGAGCAATAAAATGCTGTCCAGCTGAACCCCTCCCACCCCCAAAATATTTAAGTGGGCCTCTGACACAGCTGAAACAGAGGTTATCTACCCTTTTCAGCTGTTGTACAACCCGACTTTTCCTCTGATCTTTGTGTTGACGGAGTTGGCTAAAGGACTTTTCTCTGACTATTACATGTATGCAAACTTTGGAAAAGCATCATAGTGGAATTCAGATAATCTTGCCGGCTGAGTAAAGGTGCACAATCCATTTTTTCCCCAACTGTTGGCTCTTACAACAAACAGAACCATTTTCCCAGTGAAAGTTTTCATACTTCCCACATGCAACAGATTTGCTGATAAAATCTCAAAGGTCCCATTTTCCTAATGGGTGGAAAATTTCCTCTCTATGTGAATGTTCAGTGACTTAATTACATTCTGTCAGCACTAATTTAGAGTGCAGTGACATAACTTAGCTATGTCTGTTTTCTCTAAAGTGCCCGTTATTTTCTTTTCTTTGAAGCCTTTCTCATTCATTTCTGGAATGCTTTGCATGTAGAAAAGTGACAGATGGCTTAGTTTTCCCAGCCTATAAACACAAATACTTTTTATTTTTCTTTCATTTTCATGTCTTCTTCTAATTGTTTTTTCAGGTCATCAGGTTAATTGGGTGGAAAAGGATTGTTACACTTTTTTTTAACAGTGCCGTAGTTACTGTGCATTGTAATTAGTCAGATAAGTACTATTAATTAACTTTATGTACTTACTGTAGAGTTAGGGTTACGGTTTGGTTTAGTTACTTGTAATTATACATAATTTACTGTTACTACTACTACATAATTTACAATACTACTGTTATTAAATAGTAAGTTCATGTAGTAACATGTAACTACGGCACTATAAAATAAAGTGTTACCAAAGAATTTGTATACTTTGACAACTAACAAACTAAAATGATTTCAATACAGTACAAAAATTGACTTTATTGTCAGCTACATAAAAGACCACAAAAGTAAGACATATTGTAATGTATTTATCTATTCAGTATATATAGCAAAATTGCAGACTCATTAAAGTCTCTGAACAACTCAAAGGCAGAAGAGTTATTATTAAGGGTAAATATATTTTGTTGAATCTGGAGCTTTGAACTGCACAGTTAAACTTGTTTCTTGGAGAAGATTGTTGTTTAGGATAAAGGGGGCTGGAATAGTAGTGTCTCTGACTGTGACAACCACAAAGAACAAAGAACTACAACTGTAATTAACAAACAGATGACTGTTATTGTCAAGCCCTAGACAAATGCACCAGTGACATTAATATTAAAGTTCAATGTACTTGTAATTTCAAGAAAAGTATTCAGGTTACATATTTCGAAGGGTTGAATGGAAACTATGAGGACACATGTGCCATTGAGACTAATCTTGCATGTTCATACCCTCCACACCCCCAGAGCTGTTTTCAGTCCAAACCGTGTCCAAGCAACCACGAGTGCAATTTGAAGATAAAAGGAAATAAGGGTATTTTACAGCCAATGCATGTCATCTCTGCAAATGAGCAAAGCATGCAGAGAAAATTAAAGGAATGCAACTGAAGTTTGAAACATCTATAAGGAAATGTAGAGTCTATCCATTTGCACTGAAGGAATAATAATTATAACACTTTACAAAAATGTTAATTTGTTAACATTAGTTAATGTATTAACTAACATGAACTAACCATGAGCAATACATTTGTTACTGTATTTGTTAATCTTTGTTAATGTTAATACAGCAGTTCATTATGTTAGTTAACTAATGTTGATTTTAAATTATGTATTAAATGTTGAAATTAACATGAACAAAGATTAATAAATGCTGTAGAAATGCAGTTCAATATTAGTTCCTGTTAACTAATGTAGTTAACTAATGTTAACTAATGAACCTTATTGTAAAGTGCTACCAATTTATTTTATAACGGAACAAATTCTGGTGGGAACAAAGCTGGTGGGTCACAACCCAAAATAAACTTGTTTCCCATATCTTTAGTTGTTGACATCAAATGATGTACGTCCAATCAAACTCAACAGTATTTTGTTTCAAATTCATCTGTCATTGCGTAAAATCTACACAAATGCCAGCATGAATATGCCCTTAACATTGAAAACCATTAACAAAACTCTGCAAGGTATAAAATATGACCCAGACTTTGTTACAGACACAAACTGTACTTGTAATTTGTACATTTGTCATTTTACAAATGCAAACATTGACATGCCCTTAATATATTTTTATTAAGGATTCAATATAATATATTTTGTTGAATCTGGAGATTTTAACTGCACAATTAAACTCTTGTTTGTTGGGGAAGATTGTTGTTTATAGGATAAAGGGGGCTGGAATAGTAGTGTGTCTGTGAGGAACTGTGACAACCACAAAGAACAACAAGCTACAACTGCAATTAACAAACAGATGACTGTTATTGTCAAGCCCTAGACATTGAAAACCATTAACAAAGCTATTGGTTTCCAATGTGCAATTATTGACAGCTGATAGCATGAAACCATCAAAATTCAATGCAATTAGATGGTCAATTTTCCTATTCAGCCTACAGTATGTCTTGTTAATAATTTTCATATGTAGTTAAACTGATAATGTTGGTAAAATTAACAAATGTAAATGTTTGGTCATACAGACATTTCATTTTGTGTGTACATTAAATAATTTTGTACTGTATTGAGTCACCAGTTTAGATCTGGCTCCTGAATCAGAAGCAGAGGAAAATCTTGATTAAGGACATGGATGAAAGATTAAAGCTGAACTTTATCTTCCTCTCCTCTTTGTCTTTCTCCTGAGAGTGCAGGAGCCCATGACATTGACTCTTCTCTGGAGGGAGTATTTTTAGGGACTTGCGTGCTGAATGAACATTAGTGAAATATTGCCGCCAAAGCTTTCGCAAAAATAAACCCTTCAGTCAGTGAACACTGATGAGTGAGTACAGCCATGAAACTCAATAGCAAAGTTGACATCTTCAAACATGATATATTCATTTGCAAGAGGAGCAACACCAAATCATCAGCCAAAGTTTTATTCAACTTTTAGAATGCCTTTGGTCAGACAATGACTGTCATGTTAACAACATTTCTGCACCAATTGCTTCCAATTCCCAACTATATTTCTCTGGTCTGACCCTTAAAAAAATGCATTTGCTGGAGTAACCTAATGTATTCTGGTTGAGTTGGTATAATAACATTCCAATAAAATTTTAGACTTGAAAACCAATCAATTTAGATCTGCAATATTCACACACATATACACATATATACATAAATCTAACAGATACTTACTTGGATAGAGGGTCAATGGACCACCTGAATGAGTATTATTCTCTTCTGCATGATGACCCCCACCATGAGCATCACCGGTGTCATAAACCACAAAGAGAGCATACAGGACAATGGTCACGGCTTCCAGTATCAAGGCCAAAATAGGGAACTTGAGCCTCATGTTGGTGGCGTACGCTGGCATGCTTTAACACCTTCTCTGCCTCTGTTGGGTGATTCTCCCTCTTGTTTCAACCTCTTTCACTCTCCACGCTGTCTGTGGCTTGTGGGGGGAGTGCAGAAAGTGGCATGTGGTTTTGAATTGGCTGCAGGTTTTAGGAAGACCAATGAAAAGAGAGACAGTTGGGGACGGTCACACTGCCTGTTCTACTGTACTGGTGGGGATGGGTTTCCTCTCTCCTCCTGCTTATGTAAATTAAGAGCAGTGTTGTAAATGCTCAAAACATAAATAAGCATATATGGCTGTTTAGAGGACCATAAATATGGAAACTATGCAAGATTTACAACACTTTAATTATTGTTTGGATTACATGGTAATTTGATGTTTTACCACATGTCTGGTTACACATTTCAATTTTATTCATGGGTTTACCCTTTAAAATTATGAATTTATTGTTATTTTATTATTTACATTATTTGCGTATTACGTATGTTGTGAGGGGCCGTTTACAACAGTTTTCAACTAAAAACGGAAATCTTTGTATGCGTTTTGGCTGTTCATTTACACGACAGTGGCGTTTTTGGGGGCCTGAAAACGCAAGTTTTTGAAAACTGTACCATTATTGACTGCTGTGTAAACTACAAAAACGCAATTTTTTGAAAATGTGACTCGAAAATAAAGCTGTGTTTCCACAAAATATCTGTTGGCACAAAATATCTGTAATAAAAATGGAAGTTGCTGCATTCAGGGAAGCCACTGTGGCTCTTTTTTCATTATAAGTGATGAAATGCAATAAATGCCGTCATGTTATCTTGTGTTCGGATGCCTGGTGTTTAGGAATGCCATCATGTGAGACAAATCTGGGCGGTCATTATCATTATACTTTGGCTCATGCATTTCAGAATGACGAAACCAACATTTGAGATGCTGTGCAATGAAATCGGCCTGCTGGTAAGTGCAGTTACCCAGCCAATGTTGAGTTCTCGTGAGTTTTCAAGGGATTTATTCGGTAAAAGTGTTTCTATTGTAGTTCATGTGCATGTCTTCTTATCGCATAAAAAATGTATCTGCCTCAATTGAGCGCATAAGTGTTTTATGCGCATTTTAGAATTTAATGCGCAATTTGGTGTTTCCATCCAGGACTTTTTATGCAATAACCCAAAATGTGCATAAAAATATGTGGATGGAAACATAGCTACTGACAATTTTTTTTCTAATTTTCTTTTATATTGCTTTGGATTTGTGTATTTTGGTTCCTCTTTTAGGTTGAACACACCCTGAAGTTTGAGAGATGAGTAGTAGAGCGTGGAGCAAGCAAGTGTTGTTGGTAATCTCATTTGGTTCTCACTTCCTAAATAAAGAAATGCATTTTTTGTACACCACACTGTAACTGGTAAAAACAGTGGAGCAAAAAACTCTTAAATGCCTATAACACTTTAATGAGAATAATGTAAAAACTCAGCTTGCTTGAGTTGTAATATTGTTTAATAACTGATGATAAGAGGAAAAATTTTGCCTGGTTGATAAAATGGATTAAAAAATAATGCTGCCTTCAAGTGCACCTGGGAAATACGTACCTCCAAATCCGGCATTCTTTATTGCAACTTACTGCTCTGTGGAATACTTGATTCTGATTGGTCAATCGCACCATCCAGCGGTATGTATTTCCCCTATAACAACCGCTAAAAACAGATAACACAGGCTCATCCGGGTTACTTAAGTCTACAGCGCTATACGCTTGCTAGGAAAGTTTTTTCCTTGTGAAAGTTTGCGTTTGGTGAGCTAATAAAATATTAAAACTCAGTCAAATCAATATTTTGTGTACAGTTATTTAATTATGTCATCCAGTATCCTGGACTCGCTCTCTCTTGTTTCAAACACAGCTGCTGCCATTTTACGACAATTGTTTTGTTCACTATAAAGGATTATAAGACAACACACAGGTACGATTTAAATCATTTTCATCTCAGATCAATATCTGCTATCCCCAATAATTATGTCGAAATGCCGTGCAATATGTGGTATGACAACATATTACTATTATCTAGACTACATATTACATACTATCTAGTTTGCCGCTTGCTAGCAACTGCTCTCTGCACTGAAGCTTCGTGTTTAAAGAGCTAATAAAATATTTCGACTTAGATCAATATTTCATGTTTAATTATTTATTTATGTGACAAGCAGCCATGTACTATGGAAGAGGATGAGGGCCAAGCAATAATATATATAAAAAAAAAACATCTCAAGATTAAAGTTGTTAAATTTCAAGAAAAAAGTAGAGATAAAATGTTGAGAATAAACTCGTTAAATTATGAGAAAAAACTCGTTAAATTTCGAGGAAAAAGTCGAGATAAAATTTTGAGAATAAAGTCATTAAATTATGAGAAAAAAAGTTGTTAGATTATGAGAACAAATTCATTAAATTATGAGAAAAAAGTCGTTAAATTTCTAGAAAAAAAGTTGAGATAAAATGTTGAGAATAAAGTCATTAAATTACGTGAAAAAAGTCGTTAAATTATGAGAATTTAACGACATTTTTCTCATAATTTAACGACTTTGTTCTTGTAATTTAACGACTTTTTTCTCGTAATTTAACGAGTTTATTCTCAACATTTTATTTAGACTTTTTTCTCGAAATTTAACAAAATTTTTCTCATAATTTAACGAATTTGTTCTCGTAATTTAACGACTTGTTTCTCGTAATTTAATGAGTTTATTCTCAACATTTTATCTCAACTTTTTTTTTTAAATTTAACGACATTTTTCTCATAACTTAATGAATTTGTTCTTGTAATTTAATGACTTTTTTTCTCGTAATTTAATGAGTTTATTCTCAACATTTTATCTCGACTTTTTTCTTGAAATTTAACAGCATTTTTCTCATAATTTAACGAATTTGTTCTCGTAATTTAATGACTTTTTTTCTCGTAATTTAACGAGTTTATTCTCAACATTTTATCTCGACTTTTTTCTTGAAAATTTAACGAGTTTTTTCTCGTAATTTAATGAGTTTATTCTCAACATTTTATCTCGACCTTTTTCTCGTAATTTAACGAGTTTATTCTCAACATTTTATTTCAACTTTTTTCTCGAAGTTTAACGAGTTTTTTCTCGAAATTTAACAACTTCAATCTCGAGATGGTTTTATTTTATTATTATTGCTTGGCCCTAATCCTCTTCCGTACATGTAATAAGTGGGATAATGTACATCCAGCTGGTTGTTATTGCCGAATAAACCCCTTCAGACTGACCCTGTCAGGGTTTATTCTGTGTAACAACCGGCTGGGTGTACATTATCCCTTACATGTCACGCACAGGTTGAATTCAAAATTATGGAGAATATTAATTTCTTGTCATTTATTTTATTGTTATAACAACTAAATATGAAGCAAAATGTTGATTGAAAGTTGAAGTCAGGATGATTCTTCCTATTGTGATGAATCCAAGTGAAATCGCAGAATGGAACAAATGGAAAAAATGTAGAATGGAACTTGATTTTGTCAACTGGGAATTGAGTGGATGGTTGAATGGTTGTGGTTTGCAACTGGTTGATTTCATGTGAGGGACAACTTGTCCCGCCCAAGCGCCAGTATTTTTAAAGACCACCACAAATACATATATTAGATCATGAGGTCGCACTTTCTATTAGGTGGCCTAAACTACTATGTATTTACATAAAAAAATAACTACAGTGTACTTATTGTGTTCATATTGTATTGAAAAACACTTTTGCTGCTATTAGGCGGGATACGATAAATGTAATTACAGAAATTAATTACACACGCAGGTATTTTTAAAAATATAAGTACAATATAAAACATGTATGTACACAATAAGTGCATTGTATCAAATTATTAATTTAAATGTAAGTACATAGTAGTTAAGGCCCACCTAATATAAAGTGGGACCGATCATGATGTGATCAGTTTCTGAAAGAAAACTGTGCATATCTTGGCCCGATGCATGGCATCTGATGAGATGATGGTAGCTATTAACCAGAAGAGTCTGTACAGATTATGGGTCACTGAATCATTAACCAGTAGCCTTTTTCAAATTATTCTCCATACATTCCCAGAACTCCCCTCATGCAAAGGTCTCAGGGTTTCCTGACCTCTTTAGTAAATCACAGCTCTAGCTCAAGTGTTGACTGTTATATACCACAGAAAATCAGGCATCTCATGCTTTTGACTTAATTAACACACATTCCTCCCTATAGAACTCAGATGAAGTTGTACTCATACTTTGCATGAAGATGAAGATTAGATACTCAGGATTACTGTATGTTATAACATGAAGCTGGTATAACATTTGACTGGTAAAAGAGTTCAGACTTTAGATGAGAAAAGTCAGGGCTGTAACAGCAGATTAGTTGGGTGTATGTGACATAACCCAGCACTGGTTCGCTGTATGGGAATGGTATGTCTATATGAGTGCCTCTCCTATATCACACATCATGCATCTCCTAGTAGACTGGATTGCCTCTGATTTATTGTATCCTTTCTGGAAGAATGCACGCAGAAAAGAGAGAGATACAATTTAAACATTCCTGTGTGTTTGCCACAGAGACAAATTACTCAAAAACAACAAAGTAAACATGAGGTGGACTTGGTAAACTTCCTAAAGACAACTCAAAAATTCGGCTCAGTGCCAAAAAGCTGAAGAGTGGGAGAGATCCATCAACTGAGGGGTTACAACTCTGCCTGACACACACACACACAGAGAGAGAGAGAGAGAGAGAGAGAGAGAGAGAGAGAGAGAGAGAAAACAGTGGCAAAAATCCATTTTGTTTTCTTTTTAAATACTATCTAATCTTTGGTGTATATAGGAGGTCTGATCGATTATTATCACAGAACAAATAGACTAGACATGATTTGTAGTGTCCCTTTAAAGGTGCAGTGTGTAAATTTTAGCTGCATCTAGCGGTGAGGTTGCGAATTGTAACCAACGACAGTTCACACTTCCATTTCAAAGGAAAATAGAGAAGCTATGGTGACCAAGTCAAAGATGTTGTGGTCTGAGACAGCAGAGAGTATGTTAGCCAGTCAAGCGATGAGGTTTCTTCTTACTTCTAACAAAGAACGGTCTCTGCTTCTAATAAACTAGACGACTACTACTACTACTACTACTACTTCTTCATGCTTATTCAATGTAGTGCTGATGCAAGCTGCCTCTAAAAACACAAACGATTTAAAAGAAAAACAACATAGTGATGAAACACGCTCTGCAGAGTGTTTGTCCATTTAGGGCTGCTGTAGAGACATGCCGGGGCAAAATGGCGACCTCACATGGAAGGGGACTTGCGGTGTATTGCCGCATTCCAGGCAACCTGTAACCCGTGTTTTTCCAACCTTCTACCCGTGAAAGTGCACTGGAACAGCAGTCAAAGCCGTGACTTACCACCCGTGAACTCGTACTAGATCGATGTACTCCCAGTTACGAGTTCTGACGTCACACAGCCTGCGAAACAACAATGGCAGCCAGCCACCACGGATGCGGTGTTTATGCAAGTGCACAGTAAAATAAAAGGTATAACAGCTTCTCTTGCCTTATGCGCCATTTTCCACCTCTGTTTCCCTCAAATAAGCAAGGAGTGCACCTTTAGCGATAGAAATAATTGTTAATGAGCATAAGCCCCGTACGGTCTGCCATGTTGGTTTGTTTACACAGTTTGGCGTGATTTTCCTGGAACGCTACAAAGTCGTGAGTCGAGACTTACGGGCTCAAAAACCTGCCTGGAACGCAGCATATGTAGACAGAAATGGCTCGTTCTAAGGTAATAAAAACACAATGTTTCATTATGTAAGGTCTTTATGCACCACTGAAAACACAGTTATGTATATTATATTGCATTTCTGTCAATAGATCCTCCCAATTTTTACACATTACACCTTTAAAGTAATATTTTACCCAAAAATGAAAATTCTGTCATCATTTACTCACTCTAATGTAGTTCCAAAACGATTTTCTATCTTTAAGTTATATAGCAGAATGTCCAAATTGATGCTTTCCAAACAATGACAGTGAATGTGGACTGTCAAACTCAAAAAAAGCACCATACAATAGTAATATTTGTACTACACCATATTCTTGATAGGCATGATACTTTTGTGCAAGGAGAAGAGTCAAATTTATTTGACACATATTGTGTTTTCCCTTGTTGCTTATTAGTTTTCATAGTTTCTTATTAATCACATTAATCTGTGCCGTCTATGTTGTACTTAGTGTGTTAATTTGGTTACCTCATGCATGTTCCCTTTTGGATTTTGCTCATTAAAGACAGTTTGTGTTATTCCTTGTTTTCATGCCATTCACTGCAACCAAAGTGTTATAAACAAAAAGTTTTATATTTATAACGAAAAATAAAAACATTACATGTATGTGTAAAATACTACCTGGAAAATGTGTATTTGCCATTTAAAGCTACAATATGTACATTTTTTGCCACTAGAGGTCACCTATTCAAAACAAAGGCGTAGCTTGATGATGTCGAGTTTGAGCACGGAATCTTGGGAAATGTCGTCTTCACCTCACAGCCAGTGGGAAAGAATCAGGACGGGACTCAAGCAGAAATCAGGCCACTGGAGCGATTGCTAATGATAGACGAGCGCGACATACGTCTCGCGAGCAGCAGAAGTTTTATTATGCTACAGTCGCCGGCGCTGCTTTTTACGGTCAAGTGTATGAGGTAACACAGCACTGTTTATCATATTAGAGACATTTGACTGTGTTGAAATGATGTAATAACGTGACTCTGTGCATTTGCTCGGCGGCTGCCATGAGACAATTGTTGCACCCTGCAGTAAGCTAGATCGATTTTAGAATATCATAAAAATAACTGCTGGATAGCTTGTGTTGATAAATGGCATGCGATTAATTTTAAAACAAATGATGTATGATGGAGAAAATGCTGTATTACTGTTACTAAAAATAAAGCTGCATCTGATTATGCTATTTTAGCAACTTGACAAAATAGTGTTTTTCTCTGAGGCATGGTAAAGCATGGTACTCGCAAAAAATCAAGAAAACTAGATTTAAACAGTAAGTTTAAACGTGTCGAGCTATATAACAATAATTCATTTTCTGTCTATAAATGTAACCAAACAGTTGCTCACCTGTCTAATAAAACATGTAATATATTAAAGTGTCTTTGTTGTTTCCATGGTTTTTACAAAATAAACCTGGGAACCGAGTGTAACGCGGATATGACGCCATTGACAGGCGACTCCCGTACACGTCCTGTATCCTTAGTTAAAATCACGATTTTCTCATGTTTTACAAATAGTTGGAAACATTTGGGATATTGTAAGTACTTAACTAAACAAAATATATTACACTGGCCTAGTGGTTTTTCAATTCAATTCAATTCACATTTATTTGTATAGCGCTTTTCACGATGCATGTCAACATTACAATTTAAAGAATGCAGTTAGCAAATAATGTAATAATTTAGGCAATTAATTACAATCACTGTTAGCAGTTTAACTGAAGGTAGAAGCAATGAGCTCCTGGAAAAATGAATTGTTTTTGTTTATTTTACTAAAAAAAATCTTGTAGCTTTAAATCTTTTTGTGTTGCTGTCAATAGAATCAAAGTATTTTCTCATGATTTATGACCAGTTTTTTGAAAAGCAGAATGAAACAGGAATAAAGTACTTATTTAAAATATATAATTTATTTCAACAATTAGCATTTTTTTTTAAATTTATTTTTAATTTAATATTATGCTATTTTTAAACTATTTCTAAACTTTTTTCTTTTCTTTTGCAGACAAATCAATATGAGAGTGAGAAAATGATGGCAGAATTTTCATTATGAGTGAACTATTTTTGATAAAAGGAGCAGGTTTATGGAGATAGCAAATAACTATCACTGCGAAGTGATCCCTTAAAGGATCCTCATTCTAGATAAATCTTTTGCATTCATCACTCTTAGAATATACTCTCGCCGGTCAGAACTTCAGAATGTGTACTGCATATTTATCATTACATGAAAAAAACAAGCTCATCCTAAAGCTCATATGTTCTGTGTTTGAGGCTAGGGGTGTAAGCGAATCTGTCTGACCTGCTCTCAAAGACAGCAGCTGTCCACTGATTCATCACTCCAAGGAGCCCACAGCTGCTCGACTGCATCAATACATACGCTGGCCCAGGTCTGTCAGCAGGAGCATTGGGCCCCTACAAAGATGCTAGGTGTACTCAGTTATAGTCACAACATTTCAGAATTTATTTGTAGAGGGATTCCAACTATGATTCTATTTTCTGGAATGCTGAAGCCCCCGGTGATGATTTAAAACGTCCCATTCAACACTTATAGTTTCCAGAAAAGCTAATGTTAGAAGATTTTACCGATGTGGATTGATGGAATTCCAATTTTTGTACATTTGAAAGTTTAATTATGGTTTGAACAAAAGTGATTATTGTTTTTGTACATGGTCCCACATGGACAGTGTGCTTTCTTCATTGTTTGAAACATGATCTGACATTAACCTCATGACTTGCAATTTTGTGCCTTCCAGGCATGTCCTGATTTTGCAGAGTTAGACGCATTCCTGGGTCAACATATTTTGTTGATCCTGGAACAACATTCCTGTCTGAAAATATAATCATAACCATATTGTTACGTGTGGTGTGTAGATGAAGGCACAAGGACGAAGGAGAATACGTGGAGTAGAATTTAATCACAGGAACAGGCAGGAAACTAAATATACACATCTAACATCAATGCATAAATGAGAACGGACAAGGAATGAAGGAAAATACAGGGTATATACACACAGGTGACAAACAAAGGGAACTTAACACGGTAATTAACGGGCCACAGGTGAATAAAATGACTAATTAAACAGAATGGGGAAAACTAGATCAAACTAAAGAAAAAAAAAAGTGAACATGTAACACATATCCCTACCCTAAACCTAACCCTACAAGTTATCCCTAAAATCACAGGGAAATGACAGGTTAAAACACTGATGTAGAAGCACATAATCCTAGTTGTAAGCCTAAATTTGACATAAACTTTAAAACTTGTCCCTCAAATCTGATTGGTTGATTGGAATGTTGTTCTAGGATCAGCAAAGATTTTCTTGCAATCATGACTTTTTCTCTCAAAATTATAACTTTAAATTTCACAGTTCCATCTG
Organism: Megalobrama amblycephala; assembly: GCF_018812025.1. Classification (NCBI taxonomy): domain Eukaryota; kingdom Metazoa; phylum Chordata; class Actinopteri; order Cypriniformes; family Xenocyprididae; genus Megalobrama; species Megalobrama amblycephala. The sequence continues at coordinate 5,690,031 of NC_063054.1, forward strand.
GGTGTACTCATGATGTCTGCCACCTTTATCTTGGAATATAACTATCTCAATATAATATTTGCCATATTTACAAACTCTTGACCAATCATAGTTGGACAGTGCATGTTGGGGTCTTTATAGCAACTTTAGAGCTGTCAACAGATCCTGTTGTGGTACCTCTGTCAGATTTGGAGGGTTGTAGATGCCAATAGCACCCCTTCCCAAATCCACCACACCCTCATTTCCTGTGGTAAGGGGCTGTGGGAAATCTTGTGCCGTCTGATAAGGCAGCCAGAAGGGAAACCAAGACAGGCATGTAATCAGTGTGTTGGATGTTGGTAATCAAGAACAATCACAAGTCAGCATCTTGTTTGTTTAGCATCAGCGTCCCATACCATACCTAGGCATAACGTGATGCTTACAGAAAAATTACAATAGAAAGTTACACTTTGTTTGTCCAAAATTAGGCTAGTATTTGTACCATTAACTTAATCTGCCATTGATAACTTTGTCACCTTGTCTTATGTTTCTGATTGACTCCCTGCTGACAACATTAAGCACACAGAGATTAACAAAACAGCTTGATTTTCATGTGAATAAAACAGATGAGGTGTTTTTTTCATTCTCATAGTGCCCCTATTATGTTTTTTTTTTTTCAAATATTACCTTTCATGTAGGCCTAATATAGCTGTTTGTGAAAGTAAAAGGTCTGCAGAGTTTCAAAGATCAGAATGCACAATAAATGGAGTTGTTGACTCCCAAAACAAAGAACCAATTCTAAACTGCCTAAACTTCTAGTCTTACTTTCCTGCACAAACCTACATAGGTTTGTAACAAATTTGTAGTTTGTAAAACACTGTAGTTGTAGCTGAGGCCAAGAAGAGTTTGGTTTATCGACATGTCGATAAGATGCAGGTTTCTGTGCTGCGGAAGCAAATTCACATTGCATGCACTTCCAAAGGATGAGGACTCGGGCTTGAATTGATACGATAAAACTGATGCGCACGTCACTGTTTATATCGCTGTGTTTACAAGTGCTGTGGAAACTCTGGAGCTGAAATTCTGATATATTGATGGACATTTTGTTTCCAACATGCACTGTAAGCGGTAGAATCAAATCAAAACAGGCTAGGCCATCTGACCAATCTACAGAGCCCCACACAGGAAAAAAAGTGCACATGCTTTACTGTCATTCCCTCGATTTACTAAATCGTGTGCAATTTATAAATTGAGGGAACGACGTAGAAAAAGGTGTGCATGATTTAGTAAATTGAGGGAACGAATAATTCAATTGTGCGCATGATTTATAAATCGAGGGAACGACTTAGTAAAGCATATGTACGATTTAGTCCTAATATATGTGTATTTGTCCTCGATTCCTGTACTCGTGAGATTTTACCTGTGACCTCGCGTCACATGAGGTCCCGTCACCCAAACAAGAAATGTACTGTGTGTTTTGCCATAAGGAACTGGCATACTGGTGTTCGGGACAGCGTGCTCAGAAACTCACCCAATCGATCGTGGATTACTTTTTTCACACACACACACACACACACACACACACACACACACACACACACACACACACACACACACACACACACACACACACTTACATACAACATTGTGGTGCAGCAACACTAGATTGACTGTAGATATTGTGTTTGTTTTGTAATATACACTGGTTGTCTGCTGGACGATTTGTGTTGGTGTTTGTTATTGCTTCTATTTTTGGTTGACTTTAGAAACAGGATATTTGTTTCTGTTATTTGTTTATACTCTACTAAATATTTAAGTGGAGTGTTACATAGTGGTGGCCCGTACGGAGACATCACCTTTTAGCATCTACTGGGAACAACCGGAGGGTTAGGTACATTAGGTAGTGTTTTGTAGTATTTACAGTAGAGATATCGTATGTAGCATTGACTGAGGGAATTTAACACTAGCTGCTGATATCGGAGTTCTAAAATCATGAACAGATGAGATGGAGGGAGATGGAGTGTACAGCTGTAATCTAGAGAGAGCAGGGGTACTGGTGGATCATAGCTTTTTCATTTGACTCTCCCATCTTGCATCTCTTCTCAGGAAACAGTCCACCATGGCTCTCTCCAACTTCTCCAGTGATTTTTGGAAATATTCTTCCAAGTCTGCTAAGCCAGCCTTGATACCATCAAACAAATGTTGCAAGACCCAGCTGTGTTGATGCAGCCTGATCTCAACCAACCTTTTCAGGTACATACAAATGCCATTGACGCAGGCTTAGGAGCTATTCTCATCCAGCAAATACCTGAGGGTGAAAGAGTAATAGCTTATGCATCAAGAACATTATGAGGAGCAGAGATAAATTATTCCAACTCAGAAAAAGAGTGTCTGGCGGTGGTCTGGGCAGTGGAAAAGTGGAGGCATTACGATCAGGTACGATCAGGCTGACCAGGTGAACTCTTAGGTTGCAGCAGTTCAATTTCCAAGTCCATCCAGGAAAGGATGTCTCAACCTGGGTCCAGATGCCCTGTCTCAAGCCTGCAAGTCTTTGGAAGGAGAAGACGCACACTGTTTGGCCATAACAACACCTAAATGCTCATCAGACATACCACACACACTGGACGAAATCTCTCAAGCACAAGGTAGTGACAGTACTATTTCTCACCTGAAGTTAGAGTCCAAAAACAGGAAGGTACAAGACCAACAGAGGTCCACTTTTGCCGGGTACCTGTACGGAATAATGGAGACAAATTCCAATTGGTTGTTCCTCAAGCATTAATATCTGGATTTCTACACTACTTCCATGAAAATCTGCTGGGAGGACATCTGGGCTGACTAAAAACCCTTCTTAGGCTCTTGGAGGTGGCTTGGTGGCCTACCGTCCGCAAAGACATCTGGCTGTACGTCAAGTGGTGCGAGATCTGGCCGAAATTTAAACATGAAAACACAAAACCCAGCAATTTTCTACAGCATACGCAAGTGACAGAACCGGGCCATACACTGGGTATGGATTTAATGGGATCCTTTCCCCTCAGTAAGAAACTAAACACTTACCTCCTCATGATAGTTGACTACTACATGTATATAACTCCTATTATTTGTTTATACTCTACTAAGTATTTAAGTGGAGTGTTACAACAGACTGGGTCATCTGACCAATCAGAGCAGAGTGGACCAATCACAACAGACTGGGCAATCTGAATAATTATGATAGAGTAGACCAATCGCAACAGACTGGGCCATCTGACCAATGGAAAGGAGATGTTTAGAGAGACCGGATCTTTTATGAACCGTTTAAGTCAGGCACTGTGAGAAAAGAGGTGATGCTGCCATGTATATTATCAAAAAATTTAAGTGTTTTTTTTTTTTTTTTTTTGCCTTGAATGCATTTTAGGAGACCTCCAAAACAAAATTAGGGGCACTTTAATATTTTCCTTATGTCTGATAAACTGCAGGAATATATTACAATGGTTCTTTGCATGTTATTGCCTGCTGGAATGTATATGAATACATACATAATTCAGTATCTGTTTTTAAAATAGCTTAAAGCACCTGAGATCATTTGTGAGCGTCTGACAGCGGGAGGGTCTGGATTTAGTGCTGTGTTTGTGAGAGTTCTGTGGTATGTGCAACAGGCGGACAGAAGGACGGCCTGTGAACGCAACTGCCTGACTTACACGCAATGCTTCAGCTGATGAAAGGAAGTCACGACCTGAACAGTCCATTGCAATGGGATATTTTTCTTTTTCAGATAAGCAAGGGGCACAGACAGTTTTTCTAATGGAACATGAAATTAATAAAATGCCAGTGCAAAGGCTCAAAAACTATGCAATTGTAATTTACTATTCAATTAATATAGAGAAATTAATCATGTATAAATTCAAAATGCTAAAAGTGATTTTAAAAAGGCATCCTATTTAAAGTGAGAGAGACAAGAAAAACAGAAAAAAATTCTTACTAATTATGTTCTGCCCATTTCCTGGTTTATCTGCTGGACTTCCTCCCTTCTGGTAAGATTGCAAGACTTTTGTCTGTGTAGACCAAATGGCACTAAAATAAGCACACTGATTATTAGTACATTAATTCTTGATTATTTGAATTATTTTTTTAAGCTGAAAGAACTTGGCACCAGATCTAAGCAATGTCCTAGCCATATTCAATTGCTTATATCAGAGTTCTTTTCTTCAGATAGTAAAGCTTTAGATAGTATCTTTAAATTCTTTTTCCTCAATTATGCAGATAACAAAAGCAGAAGTTGGTCTCAGTCTATTGCCAACATGAAATGTATGATAATCTTTAAGCTTTTAACAGCTCTTTTAACATATTCCATTTCATTAAAAGATTTGTACATAAATGTTTTTGAGCAAGACATTCACTGCACTCAATTTTCCAAGAAAATTGCAGTGAAACAGTGATTTGTAATGCCTCTTGAAAAACCAACTTTAATGGACACTAGAACTGGGTATGGGGCTTTAGAGAAGTCCACACAGTCTACAATGTTAGTTTCCTTAAACTGGACTTAATTGAAGTGGCCCCATCCACCCTTTCCTCTAGCGCTTTAATCAACCTGCCATTATCAGGATGCTTTTGAAAAACAGAATAATTGGCTCCAACCTGCCGAACAAACAAAAGAAAAAAAAAAAAGGAAAACAGGATGCATGTACAGGAAGTTAGTCATACATTGTAAGTTGTAAATAAATGATTGAATGAAAATAGAAATATATTTAAAATATAAATGTATATCATACTTTTAAAAATAATTTTGCTAAAACAGTACAGAAATGAGGTAAAATATTGCAGTAAACTGTCAGTATTAAAATAAAAAAAAAAACCTATAATACAATAAAATGCACCGAGTAAAATTAGAATTAAATACTCAGCAAATTTAACAAAAAAAAATATGTAATAGTATCTATACAACTTATTTATCATTCACTCAATCAATGGGGTGTAAAGTGCACTGTCACTGACAGTGAATTTTAAAGGTGCCCTATAACGTTCTTTCACAAGATATAATATAAGTCTAAGGTGTCCCCTGAATGTGTCTGTGAAGTTTCAGCTCAAAATACCACATAGATTTTTTTTAATTAATTTTTTTAACTGCCTATTTTGGGGCATCATTAACTATGCACCGTTTCAGGCTGCGGCCCCTTTAAATCGCGCGCTCCCTGCCCCCCGAACTCTCGACTATAATACAGTGCATTTACAAAGTTCACACAGGTAATATAACCCTCAAATGGATCTTTACAAGATGTTCGTCATGCATACTGCATGCATGCACCGGATCATGTGAGTATAGTATTTATTTGGATGTTTACATTTGATTCTGAATGAGTTTGATAGTGCTCTGTGGCTAAAGCTAACATTACACACTGTTGGAGAGATTTATAAAGGATGAAGTTGTGTTTATGAATTATACAGACTGCAAGTGTTTAAAAATGAAAAAAGCGACGGCTCTTGTCTCTGTGAATACAGTAATAAACAATGGTAATTTTAACCACATTTAACAGTACATTAGCAACATGCTAACGAAACATTTATAAAGACAATTTACAAATATCACTAAAAATACCATGTAATCATGGATCATTGCTTCATCTGCCATTTTTTGCTATTGTTCTTGCTTGCTTACCTAGTCTGATGATTCAGCTGTGCTGCTCCGGATGTTAATACTGGCTGCCCTTGTCTAATGCCTTGAACATGGGCTGGCATATGCAAATATTGGGGGCGTACATATTAATGATCCCGACTGTTACGTAACAGTTGGTGTTATGTTGAGATTCGCCTGTTTTTTGGAGGTCTTTTAAACAAATGAGATTTACACAAGAAAGAGGAAACAATGGAGTTTGAGACTCACTGTATGTCATTTCCATGTACTGAACTCTTGTTATTCAACTATGCCAAGGTAAATTCAATTTTTGATTCTAGGGCACCTTTAAAATTATTCTTATTACTAAATTTGTGACAAATGTCTGCCAGGTGGCAAAACCCTTATAGTGGATATAAACAGCTGGCAGTAATTGTTAGTAGTGAGGCTGAACAGTGTAGACAAGAACTGCAAACTACATGTGTGTGACCAGCATGTGACCTTTCTACATGAAGATTATGGATGACTCATGGTGAAATACTATAATGGTAAACAGATCCTGGTGGCTGGAGAGAAGGAATGTCGACGCACACTATTGACTTGTGAAATCTGGACAATGTCTGTGTCAAATTATAGTTCGATTCGGAGAGGCAGATGTAAAGACCCTAGAGCATCAGAATTTATGAGGCACATATCAAAGAAGACTAGAAAGTCATTCGATAGTGGGTGTAAGCATAGAAAGCAAAAGTCTGTATGTACTGTATGTATACCTTAAAGAAGCTCAAAAAGCCCTGGGTGAATAAATGACTTAATATATAATAATCATAATATTCATCAAGATGGATCATGTTTTTTCACACACTACCGCCCAAAAGTTTGAAATAAGTTTTGTTGTTGTTGCTGCTGTTTTTTTTTGTGTTTTTTTTTAAGTCTTTTATGTTCAGCAAGGCTGCATTTATTTGAAAAAAAAAAGTGTAAACTGGCATCACATCAGTTAAGCTTTTTCCGTAGAGAAGGCGTATGACGTAGTGTTATGAACTGCAAGAGTTTTACACTTTCTTCGTACGTTGAATACAGAAGGTGGTCTGGCGAAAGCTAGATAGTTTACTTCATAACTTGTTAATGGATTTTACACAAATGCATCGCTTTGCTTCAGAAGGCCTTTATTAACCCCCCCCAGAGCCATGTGGAGTACACGTTTATGATGGATGGATGTGACTGGAAGCACTTTCTTCAGCTCATACTCGTTGTTCCCGCTCACTGCCATTATAAAGCTCAGACTGTGTTCATCAGAAAGAAGAAAGTCATATACACCTTTGGCTTCAGGGGTGAGTGAAGATTGGGGTAATTTTCATTTGAAAGTGAACTAATAAATCAGCATATTAGAATGATTTCTGAAGGATCATGTGACACTGAAGACTGGAGTAATGATGCTGAAAATTCAGCTTTGCCATCAAAGGAAAAAATACATTTTAAAGATATTAAAATAGAAAACAGGTCTTTTAAATTGTATAATATTTTTACAATATTCCTGTTTTTATTGTATTTTTGATCAAATAATGTAGCCTTTGCTTGAGCATAAGAGACTTCTTTCAAGAAAATTACAATTATTCCAAACTTTTGATCACTAGTGTAAGTTTACAGAAAATCTCCACATCATGAACCCTGACTGCACAGATGTTTGCAAGATTAATAAGCAAACTGTTGTTGATTGCACCACACAACCACTGTGTCCAGACTGGATGGCTTACCTTCAAATTGGACTGATTTTGAATAAATTGTGTGGGATAAAATTACTTTGGGCAACTGAACAAAATCTGACCTGGGTTGCATTGATTTGTGTAATTTGTATTTGTTGATGTGTAAAATAAAATAAAATAAAATAAAGAAATTTAATTGCATAATCAACTGTTGTAATAAAACTGCCATACTTTATCATTCAATAAAATGTAGTCATAACATAAACATTAACTCAGTATTTCACTCTTGCAAGGGAATATGAAATGCTGATTGATATACATTTAGCCACTTAATTATGACTGATGAACTACATTAAACAGCCTTCAAATTCAGCAAGAGACTTCACTGCAAAAATGTGTCACGCCACAAAAAGTTCTCATCTGAAGAATAACTGCAAGAATGTTTTTGTTTGTGATAAGAAGTGCTGAATGGCACAGCCAGTGTTATCACAGAGGCCAAGCACTTATACCCATCTCTTCACCCTCCCTCTTGCCATTTCAGCCACGCTATCTTTCCGAGTGTGCAAAAACACTCCAGACTTCTGTGGGTTATTCAACTCATTTTACCCAGTTCAACCCTTTGAGTGATTGTACACAGCCTGTTGCAGGATTATGGATCTTGTTTTCACTCTTTTGTACAAATGTTTACTGTACTCTCTATTTTTTCAAATGAAAAAAAAAAATAAATAAATAAAAATATATATATATAATTTATGCACAAATTAATGTTGCATATACAATATACACAGATAGCTGCCTCATTAGGGCTTGAGATCATAGTATTGTTTAAACATTAAGATAAATTATATCTTCAGCATGATAAATAGCAGATGTTTAATGTCAGGGGTCTTGAGGAAAGATTATTTTCCTGAATTCCATGGCAGCAACAAAGGAGTGGCCAGTAAGACATACTTCTGCTGCTGAATAGGAGGAAACAAAATGAGAGCGTTTGGTGCTGAAAACTTGACCGCATGCACTCTCTGTAAACAACATGAACACAATATATACTGTGTGCAGAATTATTAGGCAAGTTGATTTTCTGATCATATTTTTTCCCAAGCACATTTTACCTCTCCACATCAATTTTTCAAATGAAAAAAATAAATAAATAAATAATATATATATATAGGTTTTCTTTTGTGAGCCAAAAAAGAATTTATGCACAAAAATTATTAAAATTAATGCAATACTTGCATATAGAAACAATAAAGCATGACCAAGGGACAGAAAAACAGAGCGGGGTAGACAAAAACTGCATGTTAACTCAAAATAATTAAGAATTAAGGTGAAGAATTAGAAACCATCAGGCTTTAGTTCCAGCGCCACCATTTTCCAGATGCAACCATAGTCCAGAATGCAAGGTGTCAGGATTAAACATTAAGATAAAAAAACCCGCATTATATCACAAGCTGAAGTGTTATAAAATTGAAGACTGGGTTTTTATAGCATAAACAGACATAAGTGATGAAGGACCAGCACCACATCCTCTTGTACCACTGTTTGAAGAATTTATCTTCCAGTTGGCAGTAAGTTTTGGAAGTCATTTTTAGTCCATCTCTGGGACATTTCTAAGAGATGACTAAAAGGAACTCAAACACCTTACTGCCAATTCTGGATAAATTCTTCAAACATTACAAGAGGATTTTCCTCAGGAGTCACTCTCAATTCTGTCATGCCTATAAAAACCCAGTCTTCAGTATTTTATAACACTTCAGCTTGTGACAAAGTGCGGGTCATTTTTAGATTCTTTGCTAACCTAAGCCTGAGATCCTGACACCTTACTTCTGGAGACAGGTAGGCTAGTTCTGGAAAATTGGCGCTGCTAAAGGGCTGTTTCACACTTAATTCTTCACCTTAATTCTTAATATTTTGGTTAACAGGTCTTTTCTTTTCCACCTGTTTTTGTCTGACCCCGCTGACAAATTTTGCTGTCCCTTGGTCATGCTTTAACTTTGCAATTTCTAATAGCATTAGTATTGCATCCTTTTGTATTTAATAATTTTGACTTTTGCTGAAATCTCTTTTTTGGCTCATTTTGCCTTGACCTGCCTAATAATTCGCACACCTAAATATGCATTTTTCATTTCCAGCCTTCTGAACAATTATATATCTTATAAATGTAAACAATATTAATAGTAGTTATTAAGATTAATGTGGATTGGAATTGGTAAAACTTGGGAAAAAAATATGATGAACACTTGCCAATATGCACACATAGAAACTAATATATATGTGAGAAGTTATAGATCTTATGCTCCAGAGAAACAAGTGCTCAGCCTTTTTATAACTGTCAGTTTTTTAAACTTTAAACTTCAGTTTTTGCAGTAGCACTTTATATTTCTATTGCTGTTGAAGAGTAATTAGCTGGTGAAGTGGATTTACTTATTGTAGAGGGGAAGTGCTTAGGGAAGTTTGCGAGTGCAAATCTAAAAGTGCAGTGGAATGCAACCTATGATGTTTTGCCTGCCCAGGCTCCGACCAATTCATGTGACAGAAAACTACGGCTGCGTTCCAGGTCGTTTTTTTATGCCCTTCCTTCGCTAACTTCCCAATTTTCTTCAACGCTTATCATCAGAAGACACTCCTGTCAAGGTGTTAACTTTCTTGGATGACCTGGACGTCTCTGTGAGATGGTTGCAGTTCCATCTCTTTTAAATTTTTGTACCACTTTTGCTACAATATTCTGTAAATCTTTTATTAAGTAAATCTTTGCTGATCTTCTTGTAGTTTTCACCTTTCTGGTGTAAAGAAATGATTTTCTTTCTCAGGTCTTGTGACATTTCTCTTCCATGTGTTGCCATTGTTGACAGCATGAAATGGGAAGGCGTTTTAACACCCTTTTATAGTCAACTGTCTGCTGGATGCCTGTGTTATAAATAATTAGACTCACCTGTGGTTGAATTCTTGTTAAATTAGACATTTGTAGTCTAAAAGAGACTTTCAGTGGGGGTGTACTCATATTTGCATCACCCTAATTTGAGTACAACTGAAAATTTTGTTCTCTAAGTTATATTATTAACCTTAATTTCATGTTATAATTAAACAGATGTTATATAAAACTTAGTCTTGTCAACGTTTTGAAATATTGTTTTTAGTGTTCATTGAGATATTGTTTAAAATGTTACTTTTCAAAGGGGGTGTACTCATTTACGCTGGGCACTGTATTTAAAAAAAAATTAAAATCACATAGAGTTGTTTGTGTTGGAGTAAATTTACATGATATGCGGTGACGTCATAATCATGTTGCAATGTGGTATATGGAGCTGCCTGAAGTGTATATATGAAGTAGTCCCTCGGTCAAAATCGAGGGAGCGAGGGTCTGTTCATATAAACTTCCCTCATCCACTTTATGAAGTGGAACACACTTCAAAATGGCAGCAGTGATTCCCTTGAAGGGAGTGCATAGGGAAGTTTGTGAGTGTGTGTCTAAAACTGGAATGGAACACAGCCTGAGACTAGATAGGCCTACTTATTCACAAAAACATTTAGGTCTAAGTGTGAATTATTCAATCATATTGTAATTTTCTTGAATTCAGGGTCTATGACAGCCTCCATTCGATCATTCACTGCAATAATCAGTTATAATAACAAAGAAGAGATTTGTAATACAGCTCAATCAATTAATTGCAAAGATCTGACTTCAATGTGGATTTGTTCAAATCTGAACAAATTACAGAATTTGGGTCAACTAATCATTTAAAAACATACAAAGCTGTCAAGCACTGGGCTGGAGAAACAAAACAAAAAATACTTACATGACAGAAAACTAAAATCATTAACTCTCGTATAGCTGTGAAGGCCAAATTCATGTTGTTCAGGTGAAAAAAAGAAAGAAAAAAACTCACATAAGCCTACTGTAAATATATAGTCTATTTTGTACGCTATTGTAGACCTATCAGTTTTCTGGCAGTGGCAGCTGTATTTTATGCTGTTCTTGGAAAGATAGCACTCACACAGAGTTCATTCTCCTCTATATAATGCCATCTAGTGGAGACAGTGCAATAGCTCAATGAGTAATAGGCTATACACAATGCCATTTATTGCCACAATAAACACTCTACACTTTTGATGCTATGACAGGGGTCTCCAAACTCAGTCCTGGGGACTGTTTCATAAAACAAGTTTACCAAATAAGCTAGGCTTATTTCAGTTAGTCTGATTATTTTGAACCAAATCAACTGACAATAAATCAGACTTACTGAAATAAACCTGGATTATTTGGTAAACTTGTTTTATGAAAAAGGCCCCTGGAAGGCCACTGTCCTGCAGAGTTTAGCTCCAACTTGCCTCAATACATCTGCCTAGAAGTTTTTAGTATGGCTAATTAGACCTTGATGAGCTGGTTCAGGTGTGTTTAATTGGGGTTGGAGCTAAACTCTGCAGGACAGTGGTCCTCCAGGACCGAGTTTGGAGACCCCTGTGCTATGAACTTTATGAACTTTGAAAAATCTCTCTAATTTGTCTACTACTATGTCCAATATTTGCATCACAAGAGAATTCTGTGAAATTTGTTTTCACTGGACCAACAAATTTCCACCATTAAAACTATGTTTTGTGTTTAGCATTCTGTGATGGAATGGATAGTGGTGGAATTAGGCTAACATTTTTAGAATAAAAACATTTCAGAAAATATCTGCACCAGGTCCTCAGGCTCTTCATGGTCTTCAGCATCAAGACATCCAGCATCACTGCATGTGTGGAGTTGAATACAATAAAAGATCTGATTTTGTCAGCAGCTTAAGTGTTTTGTTTTATTTATTTTTAGGTTGTTTGAATGTATATATGATTTTAAACACCAGCTATAGTCTGGTGTGAATGGGATATGTGCTGTTTTGCGAAGACCTTTACAAAATGGAAATCCTGAGGAAATAACGCATGTCTACAGTCTTGGGGCATATTCTTCGTACGTCGCTAACTCACTTAGCCGGATTTGACTGATGGCGATTTGGCATGATCGTGGATTGTTCGGTTCTCCGACGCTCATCCTGGACTTGCTGTCATAGCAACAGGTCCGTACACTCAAACCTGCTCGGGAGCAGGCTTATTTCATGTAAACAGGATTAGATTGCATCTTTTTAAGCGGAGGTGATGCTTAAAGTCTGTCCCAGCCACTGCTACTTTCCCACAAGAGTACCCTAATGTAAACCAGGGACAATAATAATGATTTAAAAATAAATTTGCAAATAATACTATAATGCCGTGTAGTGTCATAATATAGACACCGACAGTTTTACTCTTTGAGAGATTCATTCGTGAGGGAATAATTACGTAATAACTTTTATTGGAGTCTTACACACATGATGTACCGATGTCTATGCCGTACATGCATTTGTGCATTTGAACCGCGACAGATATGCGAGTGGCTTGATGAAGCGCAGGAGATGCAGATAACTTGATCTTGACCCTTAAGAAACTTTAATTAATGCTGTCAAATATGCTTCAAAGGTAAATTAGTTGCTAAGTACAACATTGAAATAAAAAATTGCCTGTACAAATACTAGAAATTGTGAATATAGCCTAAATAATTGGGTAATCATGTAAAAAAAAAAAAAGTGCACATTTCATTTCTCTATTATAACATTTATGTTCTTCTGTCATTTATTCGCTTGACTGTTTCCTTATAAATGTCTAGAAATTCGTCAAGTTTTTCGTCAGGTGTCTTTTCTCATTTTATGATGTCATTATGTTGCCGTCTTGACTCCAGCCAATCGCTGCATTGCTGATCGTGGTTTCGTGTATCGATACATCTGCCCTTTTCATGGAACACGAGAACACGCAGTAATCTTAGACAACTTAATCCAGATATTTTAATCCAATCTGCAAATTCGTTTGAAGAACCAAATTAGCCAGAGTTCAGTTATCACGATTAGAAGATCTGGCTTCTGTCAAATCATCTCAGATGTATTAAGCGAGGTACGAAGAATATGCCCCTGATCTCTGCCAAGAACGTCAACATCTGACTGGTTTGTATGGTCCTGTTAGCCCCTGCTGGTAGATAACATAACTACACCATTCTTGGGGCAAAAAAAGAGTGTTTAAGACCATACGAAAGTAGCCATGCAATCTGACATTTATTTTACAAGCAACATTCTCATCTAAACATTTATATTACAGTTCATGTCAGATTCTGTTGCTGAAGCACATTATTTAAAGGGTTAGTTCACCCAAAAATGAAAATTCTGTCATTACTTACCCTCATGCCGTTCCACACCCGTAAGACCTTTGTTAATCTTTGGAACACAAAATAAGATTTTAGTTGAAATCCGATGGCTCCGTGAGGCCTGCATAGGGAGCAATGACATTTCCTCTCAAGATCCATAAAAGTACTAAAAACATTTAAATCAGTTCATGCGAGTACAGTGGTTAAATATTAATATTATAAAGTGACGAGAATATTTTTTGTGCGCCAAAAAAAAACAAAAAAAAAACCAAAACAAAATAACGACTTATTTAGTGATGGCAGATTTCAAAACACTGCTTAAGGAAGCTTCGGAGCATAATGAATCAGCGTATCGAATCATGATTCGGATCACTTGTCAAACAGCCAAACTGCTGAAATCACGTGACTTTGCCGCTCTGAACAGCTGATTCAACACGCTGATTCATTATACTCCGATGCTTCCTGAAGCAGTGTTTCGAAATCGGCCATCACTATACAAGTCGTTATTTAGTTTTTTTGGCACACCAAAAATATTCTCATCGCTTTATAATATTAATATTGAACCACTGTACTCACATGAACTGATTTAAATGCGTTATTAGAACCTTTATGGATCTTGAGAGAGGAAATGTCATTGCTCCCTATGCAGGCCTCGCGGAGCCATCGGATTTCAACTAAAATATCTTAATTTGTGTTCCGAAGATTAACAAAGGTCTTACGGGTGTGAAACAGCATGAAGGTGAGTAATAAATGACAGAATTTTCATTTTTGGGTGAACTAACCCTTTAATTGTGATGCAGTTTTTGAGATTTCAGAATTTCAGAAAGTAGATAGGATGCTGGAAATAGCTGCCCAGAGGCATTGCAAATATGGCCATCATTTGAGAAAAAAAAAAAAATTCTTTCTTTGAAAGGGACTTTGAAACGAGTCCATTTTTTTCAATGTATAATGGCACCCTAAGCACTTGGGACTAATTGATTTGTCCCATGTGTGACCTCCCTTGTCCTGCTTATTGGCTACTTACTTTCATGTATTTCAGGAGAAGTGGAGGAATTGACGAGTTGTAAATCCAACAGATACGATTCTCTAAATTGTGGTGCAAAGTAACATGATCGCACTTTTTTTTTTTTTTTTTTTTTTTAAAAAAAAAAAAAAAAGGGCACTGTAAACAAGTCTTAACCAATTAAAAATGACAAAGTTACACATTATTGGGTTAAAATGGTTTACTGAACCTGCAACAACATCTTGTGGACAAAGCATCTACATTAGGTAATTGCAATGTGAGTTGCAGTCACAGACATTTGATGATTTAATGATTTTAAGTTTCACAAAGCGACATGATTTATCACAGAACATCTCCACATCATCTGCATCAGTTACATGACAACTTTTGAGTTCAATGTTACACCAAGTGGTGTTCAAAACCAGAAGTCTCCTTGTGTTGATGTCTTCAGAATTAGTTCATTTCCTGAGATAAACTGGAAAACTAAATGCAATTACATGATCATATCAACAGAATAGGGCCTATAGACACATGTTCCAGGGCTTCCTCTGAAAAGCTTGAACTTCTGAGAACTGTAGAAGAGTGTGAATGGTCAGAAATGAGAAACTGTACTTTAACTTGACTGAATTTAGATTATTACCTCGATTTGAGCTGCTCCCGATCGTATTCTGAGTCGCCGCACACTGTTTGTAACAACGTCCATCAGCAATGTTTTCAACGTGACAAATGACAACGTCGCAGTGGACAAATACCTATTTTGAATGTAAATGGTACAGGGTTATCAGTTTAATCCATGTTAAATATAAATAGGAAAATGCAGAAATTAGCCTTTCAGAAAACAGTTTGTATTTTTAATACAAATTCTGAACACTTTTCAGCTTACCCTTCTGGCCATGTTGTCACCCTCATTTTCAGAACTCCCATCATCCTCTGTGAATGTAAATGTTTTAACCTCAAATCTCTTGAAGTGATCTGGGATGTCAACTCTGTCATCTTCGATTACAGGATGGAAGACTGTCCGTTCAGGGTCTTTAGGATTCGGACATCTGATTAGAGATGAAGAGTTAGAGCCCCCTTCAAGAAAAAATGTTCAAACACACACATACAATGCTTCAAACATACCCATCAACTATTAAATCCCATCTAGGTTTGGATTCTCTGTCCTTGGTGAGTGTTGCCCAACAGTTTTCCAGGGTTACTGCTAACCTGGAGTCCCTGGAGTGATCCATACCCACCTCAAAATACAGAGGCTGTTTCAGAAACTTCAAAACAGGATAGTCGCCATCATGATAGAAGAGTCTGTAGACCATATCTTGGAGGGAAAAAAAAAAAAAAAAAAAAAAAAACAAACCTCATACCATTTATTGCTATGACTGACAGTCTTTATCTAGCACCTTTTTTTCCATAAAAATGTGCTGCTCGCTGGCTTGTCCATTGTCTACATAGAATCATATTGGATCCCATTTACTTTATGCATTCCTGGTCTTATAGTGAATGACTCAATTGCATGTTATTAAGAAGAAGAAGAAGAAGAAGAAGAAGAAGAAGAAGAAACACTTTAATCAAGATGTAATAACTTGTTATTTATGAATTGTATTTGCAAAATTGCATGCTGTCTGATTCAGTTTTGGTTCATAACATTCACTTATGATCCAATCAATTGGATTCACTGAAGGCCCATTCTACATTCTCATTTCATACCATTTTACATGAAAATATCAAAATGAAAGTCAATGAGTTTAACTTTGTGGAAACCACTAGCAAAAAAACGAATGGAGTAGTTTACATACCCTGAGAGAGCCTCAGGGAAACAGTAAGTTCACCCTTTCCAACATCTGCCTCCGGCTCTCTAAGGGGTGAAACAGCGTGGAAGATCATGCTTTGGGTAGCATTTGCAGTATAAATGCAGGACACAGTGAACCTGTTTGAGATATGCAGTTTTTCATTAACATTTTAGTGATTGTTGTACTTCATACCTTATTTTGAATGCTATTGATCCACAATCTGAATCTGACTTGTGATGCAGCCTAATACATAAATTGCACTGTTTGTTCTTTGGCCAGAGGAGACCTGACCTCCAGACTGAGTCTGGTTTCTCCAAATGTATTTTTTTTTCTCCCATTTTCTTTTCTCCATGTGGCCACCTGATGGATTTTGGGTTATACCACTTTCGCCTCTGGCTTGCTTATTCAGGGACACTTAATATTCAGCAATATTACTTATTTGACTGCACTGACACTATTGGATAAGAACTGAACGGAGCTGGACCATGACATTTTCTGCAGAGCTGCTAACTGAGAATCTAACAGTTTAAGGTTACAAATGTTCATTATAACATCTACCAAGCACTTCATAGGCCCATTAAATATGTGAATGTCCTAATTCTGCATGGATAAAATCCATCAGCAAAAGGATAAGCACTGGAGGTTTAAGCACTACCTAGCTTACTCGTTTTGTTTGAAGGGGCAAAGCTTACTAAGGCATGAACTATAAAACTACTCAGGCATGAACTATAAAACCTTCACCGAAACTTTCATGTAGTTTCTCTCTTTTCTTTTTAAAAGCCCTATATAAATCTCACAAAAAAAAAACAAAAAAAAAACCTCCTAACCTGTATTCTGCCTCAGAATGTGATTCGGAGATCTGAAGCAAAGGTTCATCGCTCTTCCAGGTGAATTCGTTCTCATATATCATGGTGTCCTCAACAAACTAAAACAAAAGGGTTAGCAAATCATCTTGTCACATAACATTAAGAATGCCTGATGTCAATGCTGTCATCGTACCTTTCGTGTGGTTCCACAAGTGGTGACATCAAAGCGAAAATAAGCAAAGTGGTCTTCATTGTAGTGGGGTTTGCAAGCTGGGTCTCTAAGAGAGAGTTCACCGGGAGCCAAGCGCTTTAAAGATTCCAATTTGGGAAGCACCACAGTAATCGTTCCATTAGAAAAACACTCTGGCACAACAACAAAGAAACTAAATTGTAAAATGGCAACAAATCATTAGGGCAGTGATGCCAAATATGAACCAACCTGACATTTTGACAAAAAAGGGGCAGGCAAGGGAGAAATCTTTGACAAGCAAGTCATTCAAGGTATCGTAAATTTCCACATCAATTCTTCCCGTGACTCCGGTCGACTGAACAGACTTGAAAAATAGAAGGTAGGAAATCAGTAAGGAAGTAGGACTGTGGTATAGTCGATTACCCATAATTATTAGAAAATTTCTAATTTTGTGTTCCACAGAGAGGAGGGAAAACTGCTTATGGGTTAGAAGCTACATGAGGCTTTAGTTAAATAGACCGAGTTGTCATTTTTGGACAAATTATCCAATTAAATACATGTTTACCACTTATGACTAGTAAATTGCGCTATGGAAACAATCACCAGTGCAACCCAGGAAATTTGAAGAATACCTCTATAGCCACAAGTGGGGCTAGGAATGGCACAACAATGTTGAAATGCGTTTCATTTGAATGGTGTTCATACTGCTGTAAAACGTTATCATTCAGCTCCACTTGTCCCAGTTTGATCTTTAATTGGGATCTTGGGGTGCTTCCATATTTGATGTGAATGTTAAATATATCCTCAATGCAAATTCCCCCTGCATTTGGAAGGACTGCAGAAAAAAAAAAAAAAAAAAAAAAAAAGAACACCAAGTTAAATATCAGTGCAACCCCCAGTTATGCACAATTCTGCTTTTAGAGATCTGCTTTCCTGCAGAGTCTACTGCAGTTCAAATCAAAGAGTATCCATTATCATTCTCAAAGGCAGAGTGAGTCAAATAACATGGATCTGCATACTGCCTTTTTTGCTCATGGCCACTTTTATTCTGGACAATTTATGTTGAGCCTAATCACCTGAGCTGTAAATGTCATGTGAATAATAACTCTTGAACTGCAGGACAATGATAGTCTGACCATGCTGATGAAACCAAAATATGGCAGTCTCAAGCCCTTCACTATTAACTAGCCACTATCCATCCATAAGGGCATTATTATACACTACCTGGATCATGCTACACAGCCAAACTTTGACCCCTCAGCACAAAGGGAGACTTCCAGGAGCAGGACTTTGCACTCCTCTTGTAGCCAATATAAAAGTTCTTACATCAGTCTAAACGTCTTACCAGTGTCATTTAAAGAAACTTGTAGTACTGCGGGGTGTGAAAATGATGCATGTTCAGGCAAGATGATGAAACCAAAGACAAGAGGAAGAATGTAGGTTCTTCTATCAGGACGGAAAATCTGCATTACAGATGAAACCATGTTAAGACGGGTAAATACAAACAGGAAAAACAGATCCATAAACCAGCAGTGAACTGCGCACCTTTACTTGGACATAAGGTTCAGAGAAGGGAACCTGAAGATTAAAGGCTTTGGTGCCATTGAGGAAGCTTTGCTCTTGCAGGACAAGGCCTGTAATAATGATCTCAGAGACAGTGAGCAATTCTGAGCCAAAGGTGATATTCAGCAGCTCCACATCAGGTAGGAAGTAACCCAGCAATATATCAAATATCTTCTTCTTGGGTTGAGTGTCTGATCACATAAAAACAATTCTCTTGAGCAGAATGCTTTTTTTTCCCTCTTTCTCTCTCTTTTTTTTCCCCCTCTAAATTAAACACTCACTGTCTATGATTTGGGGAGGCCATGGTGTCAAAGGGGTGGTGATGGGGAATAAGACTTTATATGTGGTCTTATCCAACCCCTCCTTCCACAGTAGTTCAAGCATGGGTTCTATGGAGTAACTGATATGGAGATGGTTCTCAAGAGCATGACTCTGTTTAAAAAAAAAAAAAAAAAAAAAAAAAAAAAAAAGGGTGTTAATCATTATATTCAAGTTAAATACATAAAGGTAAACAGGTTGCAGAATACCCAACCTTGTAATAACCACCAGGGGCCCCAACAGGAATCTCAACAACTACATGGGACTCTGTGAACGTCATGCCGAAGTTAAGGCTATTCATCTCTTCAGGCGTGAGCCTTCTACCATTAATGCCCATGTGCACCTCCAGGATGTCAACTTCTGATGACACCAAAGGAGTTATGTTTATAGGAAAGCGCCAATAAATCATCTCACCCACAACAGAAGCTCCATCTGAAGTCAAATCAGAGTACAGGATATAAAGTCTACACAGAGTCATGGGACATCAAAGTGGCAAAATAATTGCTGTGAATGAAGTCTCACCAGTTGGACAGGCAGCTGCTGACTCCACTATAGCCAACATCCAACGGTCTCTGAACAAGACCACTGATTTGAACACCATCATATCAACATCGTCAACCTGACACGGAAACATACTTCAGCCACTATAGAGAAATGAATGTGTCATATCCAACATGAAACATTCCATACATTTTGGACAAAGGTTTCGGCCATGTTGTATGGGCTTCGTAAGACCAGCCTTGTTGGAGAACTGTACACACTGTAGCCCATCCCTTGGAGGGTCTCTTTATCAAAAGCCTTCTCTTCAGGGGTGTAGAGTAAGATCTTCCAGAGTTGCAAGTTAGGGATAACTGCAGGCTGTTACAAAAGGACAAATGTAAGATTCTGTATTTAAGATAATCATGAAATGAATTGTGTAGAAAATAAAGAACCACTTACCATTTGATGAAATCACAGTGTGAGTGGTGCTTACACATGCAAAACTCACAACCAAAATACCGTGCCAGCAATGCCAGGACAATTGCTATGTAGTTACAAAAGTCTTTTTAGTGCGTTGTTGTGCAGTTGATAGGGAGGTTTTAATTGTTGGTAGACCAAATTAAAGGGTTAGTTCACCCAAAATGAAAATTATGTCATTAATGACTTACCCTCATGTCGTTCCAAACCCGTAAGACCTTCGTTCATCTTCGGAACACAGTTTAAGATATTTCAGATTTAGTCCGAGAGCTTTCTGTCCCTCCATTGAAAATGTACGTACGGTATACTGTCCATGTCCAGAAAGGTAATAAAAACATCAAAGTAGTCCATGTGACATCAGAGGGTCAGTTAGAATTTGTTGAAGCATCGAAAAAACATTTTGGTCCAAAAATAACAAAAACTATGACTTTATTCAGCATTGTCTTCTCTTCCGGAATCCTTTCCATTGAATCGATTCCATTGAATCCTTTCATCCGTCGGCGTTGGTAATGCACTTTTACGTCGCCGTGGTTGTTTTTGGCGATTAGGACATCTGCGACATTTTGAAGCATCGAAAATACATTTTGGTCCAAAAATAACAAAAACTATGACTTTATTCAGCATTGTATTCTCTTCCGGGTCTGTTGTCAATCCACGTTCACGACTCCGCTGCTGCTGCTTCTTTCCTGTTTTACGGTGGTTGGCATCCAGCTTATTGGTGCATTACTGCCCCCTTCTGCTCCGGAGTGTGGTTCACGACTCCGCAGTGACGCTGCTGATGCAAGACGCTGCTGACGTGTTATCTAGTGCGCCCGAGCTTCGTTTACAGTCTGAGGGAGACGCACGCTGTATTCAAGCTATACATTGTTTGTATTTTGGTATTGCTATATTTTTTTTTTAAATGGTGCATAAGTGTGCATGTCGCGGATGTCCTAATCGCCAAAAACAACCACGGCGACGTAAAAATGCATTACCAACGCCGACAGAGGAATCGATTCAGTGGAATCCATTCAGTGGAATCCATTCAGTGGAATCCATTCAGTGGAATCCATTCAGTGGAAAGGATTCCGGAAGAGAATACAATGCTGAATAAAGTCATAGTTTTTGTTATTTTTGGACCAAAATGTATTTTCGATGCTTCAAAAAACTCTAACTAACCCACTGATGTCACATGGACTACTTTGATGATGTTTTTATTACCTTTCTGGACATGGACAGTATACCGTACATGCATTTCCAATGGAGGGACAGAAAGCTCTCGGACTAAATCTAAAATATCTTAAACTGTGTTGCGAAGATGAACGGAGATGTCTTACGGGTTTGGAACGACATGAGGGTGAGTCATTAATGACATAGTTTTCATTTTTGGCTGAACTAACCCTTTAAGTTCCCAGTCCCAAGTCTCTATGATATTCTATTACCTACTGGGAGGACTTCTTCAGTACTAGTCTATAGTTGCATGCATAATCGCGTACCGCCTGAGGTATTAAATTTGATAAGGAACTTACTTCCCGATCAAATAAAAAAAAAAGTATGTTCAATATAGTATGTGCATGTGTGTAGTATAAACGCAATCTAGACATGCAACATCTGCCATGTTGGCATTGCTTACAATAGTAACAGCACACATCTCCTTAAAAACATGCAATTGTAGGCATCATTCATGTAGTGTAAGTGGTGCAGGACAACACCATTTGTACCCAAAGTAAGAACAATTTTAAAGGTGATGCTTACTGAAGCACCACTTTAAAAAAAAAAAAAAAAAAAAAAAAAAAAAAAAGTTTACATACCCACTCTTTCACTGGCGCTTTCTTGATTTCTGGTATTGCATTCCTTACAGATACCTGAAAACATTTACATGCACAGGCTGGTAGCAATAACACACTGCATTTCCATTGGCATATTAGAACACTAGTTGTGAAATGATTCTTTAAATGTTTAAAATAAAGAGCAAAGATTTTCTGTGGAGATCTAGACATAGCAGGTAACATAAATGAGTAACTGATTTAATGAGTTACTGATTGCATTGAGCTGCAGTCATGACAGTCTTGTCTTACTTGAGACCTGTTGCATGAAGCTAGTTAAACAAACTCCAAATCTCAGATGTACATATGTGCGATTCATAGAATGAACTTACACAGAAAGAGCGTACGCCTCCCTTTCAGATGTGAAATCTATAAATTGCAAATGATCGCGAACTGAATTTCAGTTCTCCATGTTGTAAATGACACCTAATTAATGTCATTTACATATAAAAGATCACGTTTTTATAAATATGAGCAGTCATCATCCAAATACTGTATAAATGTTTTAAGGGTTTTTTCTTTAGAATAACAGGCTGCAAGAATAGCTTAGATTCCCAAAAACCTAAAATATTTTAAGATATCTCAGTGCAAGTTGCTTTCAGTTCAAAGAGCTCAAACATGCATTTTAGTCTAGGACTAACTTAAGCCTCGTCTGTGAAACCAGGGGAGATTTCTCAATTTTTTTTTTCACTATAAGCTGCTTTAGGGTAAGGTACAACAAGGCTAAAGGCACCCCGGGGTAAAAGGCACCTTTGATTTTATTTTCCTCTAAACCACTAGATGCCACAAAAACTTACCGCAGCACTTTCCAAAACATCCGGCTTTCAGGATGCACATGGAAATTTGGCCAATCCTTGATGTGATCATCAGCAGCAGCGCAAAGATTGTTCTGTTCTAATTGATCTAATATTTGATGTTTTTTAAAATGTTGTAGATTTAAGTAGCAAATGAGAATCTGAATACACACACACACTGGAATCATAAACTAAAGGAGTAGTGAAAAGCACATTTTTTGCTTAAGATGTTCCTTTAACCCCATTGAACCCCACATTTACATGACAACAAAGTACTAAAAAAGGAAAAGATTTTCCTCTGCGTTTTTCGCATACAGACAACAATGTTGTCAAAATGATCCTGTTCACTCAGATCATTGAAAATGACTAAAAACACTGTATTCTGCTGCCAGGCCAGTAGTTGGAGATGTCACTATGTAAAAACACTAGGCGCCTAAAGCCTGAACATGTAATATCAATGTGCATGGCGTCACCGGTTTCCACAAATTAGCTTCCCAGAATAAAATCTGCTCCAGAGTAGAACACCGCTAAAAACCAATCCACCTTTTCTCAAACTAATCTCAATCGTACTTGGTAACAACTGAAACCGGCTTTATGCAACAGGCCTCTGGAGTCAAGGAGAGATTATTATTTACTAATTTATGTTTTAAGCATTTAAAATAAGTGATGTATTTCAGTACAAGATATTTTAGTTGTAAACACAAGAAAGATGATCCACCTCAAATTCAGCAGTTATCAATACTATAAACTATCCGGCTACCCAAAATATTTGCTATACAAGAAAATTAAGCTACTTGCCTCCATGAAGTTTGTCTCACACAAAATCTCACGTGAAACCAAGGTGTGACTGCAGGACTTGAATGCTTCATAGACTTTCTCAGATAGCATGGAAAATTCATCAAGTTTAACCTGTATGGCTACTTTAAATTCCTGGTCACCCTACAAAAATGAAAAATAAACTTGGTGTAATTAGAAATTTAAAAAAAAAAAAATATATATATATATATATATATATATATATATATATATATATATATATATATATATATATATATATATATATATATATATATATATATATATATATATATATACACATTTTTTTTCTCAAACACCTACTCTATGGTGCAAATGCACCAACCTTTCTCCTTCATATTTTCTATTTAATTACATGATAAACAATAGTTCCAGAACTAGAGCTGGTTAAAGGAATGATTAATTTATAAAGACACAAACCTTGATCTCTGCAAAACAATTCTTTAAGGAAGCCGACACTATCGTATTCCCCCAAGGATCCGATTTCTGTGTGTAACCACACTGAGCCGCCAGGTGAGGTGTGAGAAGGACTGTCTGCGTGTTATCTGAAACGCCCAGATGAGGTCTGAATTGATTCCTGGTGGTATTAAACTCACTGGCACACAAACAAAGGGATAATCAACTTACTGACTGCATAAACCTCTAAAGGACCTCCTGCACTTAAAGAACTAGGAAGGGTAAACTGCACCCTATTTCCAAGACATTCTGCTTGAATTCCACCTGTAATCAAGAAATGGGTCCATTAAGTAATGAATTACATGAATTGACACACCAACAGTTTAAATAAATAGCATGGCTTACCTGCAGAGGTATCTGCATCAACGCTTATTATAGTGACCATAAGCCAAAAAGCCCTAAAAGCATCATAAATAAATTAGCACATCTCATGATTAATTCAAACACACTTAATTACCATAGCCTAAACATACCCTATTTCAAAGCATCCCATTATTTGAAATCCTTGTTAATGTATTTTACAAACCAACAGTGTTTTCTACACAAACGCGCGACCTCAACGGCAGGTGATTAATGAACTGCGTCTCGAGCGCGTTCCGTCTGATTGCACAGTATTGCGCGCAGGTGTGTGGAACTCAAACAACTCGCACAGTCTCTCCGCCCAACTTGGTGTGAACCTAGACTTTAAGGTTAACGGGGAAACGGTTGGCTTTTTGTACCCATAGTGATAATGTATTATTGATTAAGTGACCGTTTCCTTTGCGTTTTGATCTTTTTAAGACCAGTGCAGAAAGGCACAAATGATCCGAAGCCGCGTGTGTAGGTGATCTTTCGTTGATTTTATATTCGCAGTAAGTGTTCTCTCTTTTGTCAGTTTTGTCTAATGTCTTATTGTAGTTATGACTCGCAGGGAACACTGGGTCTAGATGTCAAGTTGACTAGCGTAGGCTATATCTTCGTTAAGTATAAAGGTTTTATTAAGGACTGTTTCTCAGTAACTAAATGTTTAAGAGTAAGAAATGCTTGGTTTCTGTAGCAGTAATTTTTTTGTTTCAAACATGTAGGCGGCAAAGTAAGGCATTGTTTTGTGAATTTTGTGTTGCAAGAAAAATCCCAGTTTCATCTTATTTTGCTATAGCTGTTTGTAGTGAACACATCTAAAGGAAAGAGTTTTCTCAGGACATAGTCATTTTTAAGTATTTTCCTTTTTCATGTGAATGTCATGTGTTGTCATTTTCACTCTTACATTCTTTGCAGTTTCATCAATTGTTTTAGCTGCTGTTTAACTGCTGAAAAGATTTTTACCTTTATTTACCTTCGATATGATTTAATATTCAATAAAATTAGTAGCCTAATCTCAAATCAATGTCAATAAAAATGTCAAATACACAGAATTAATATATATATATATATTGGTGCATATGTTCATTTAGGCAATCATATGTTAAATGCAGTGTATTGTTTTGCAATGATGTCACACTTCAAATATGTTGACCTACTGAATAAATAGGCTAAGACGAGACCATATAACACTCTGAAGTCGTTAAGTTTCAGTTTATATTGTCCGTGAGGATCTGTTTTCTGCAGGTAGGTGCGTTCAAGTTAAGGAAACAATCAGTCTAAATATTCTGTTATAATAATTCTGGGGCCGTATTCACAAAACATTTTATTTTACCACTGAGTCCCCATTTACACTTGTGCGTTTTAATTTTAAAATGTTTTAAAATGAAAACGATCCTCGTCTACACTTGCGTTTCAGAAACGATCTCTGTCTACACTACATGGCCGAAAACGTATGTCACATGACCGTTCATGCACACTGCAATACATGCAATATATAATTTTTTAAAATGCAGCGTTTATCTGCACAGTGGTTGCTAAAAATGACAACAAAGCCAGCAAAGATTGCAGTATAGTCTCCATGTTATTGTTTACACGGTCGTCAAGGATGTGCAGAGCGAACTTGCGCCATCGTTTTAAAAAATCTCCGTTTTGGTCTATTTGGCCTATGCTGAAATGCAACCCTGGCATTTTTCAAACTAAAACAGGGTTGGCAGCGTCTTCATTTTCGAGGTTTGAAAACGCCGGCATAGTGTAAATGACAGGCGTAACCGTGGCAAAACATATGCGTTTTAAAAGGAAAATGCAAATGTGTAAATAGTGTAAATGGCAGTTCTTAGTTAAGAGTTTTCTCTTAAAACCTATTCACAAAGCTGCTGAGACCAACTTTTACTAAGGAACAGAGAGAAGTCTTAAAGGGTTAGTTCACCCCAAAATGAAAATTTTGTCATTTATTACTCACACTCATGACATTCCACACCTATAAGACTTTTGTTCATCTTCGGAACACAAATGAAGATCTTTTTGATGACAGAATACTGTCAGATTTCCTTCCATTGACTGCCTGTGTAACTTCCACTTTGACGCTTCAAAAACTCCATAAAGAAGATTCGGAAAACTAGTCCTATATGAATCGAGCAGTTTAGTCCAAATTTTCTGAAGAGAATCGATTGCTTGTTATGATGAACAGATTTAACTTAGGCTTTTACTCGCATGTAAACACTGATCAGTGGAACATAAGCAGAAGCAAAAGCTCGACAGAACCTGAATAACACACAAGATCAAACCTCTTCCGGAAAGCTCTAACAGTGCTGCATAACCACGTTGAGGCTTCATTCTTGTGTGTTACGCAACACGTCAAAGAACGAACGAAAGCCTTACAGGTGTGGAACGACATGAGGGTGAGTAATTAATGACAGAATTTTCATTTTGGGGTGAACTAACCCTTTAAGCTGAGTAAGGGCGAAGTTGACCATGTTGCTATGGATGATGTCAACATGCATGATTGGAGATCATACGACTCCTTAGGATTTTAAATCGCGGTCGCGGGACTTTGAAGTCATACGCAATCGGTCTGCACAGCACTGATGCATCTCGAACAAGCCTTATGCACACAATAGCCGCTTTTCCACTGTCGGGCCAGTGCGAGCCAGGGCTAACAGCGTGCCGGGCTGGGCCTATGGCCACAGACCTTAGGCACCGAGGCCAAAATCAAGTTGCGTTTCCACTGTTGGTCCGCTAGCTCTGCAGCGCTGATCTAAAAACCGCCCTTAAACACACCTCCCTTGATCAAACGTCACACAACCCAACCCATTTCAGCGTGTAGACCATCACCTGACTACGATTAGCTCCGCCTTTCACCTCGACCGCGCCTCAAACCCCATCTGGCCCGCTTTGGACCAAGGTTTTCGGCGGGCCGAAAAACCTGTGCCTTTGGCCCCGAGGAAGCACCGAAGAGGCACGATCAAGCCCCGGAAGTGACAGTGGAAACGCGACCGGCCCTGGTACGCACTAGCACGCCCGCCTTTGGCCCGGCAGTGGAAACGCGGCTAGTGATTTGCTGAGGGTAGGAGTCTCTGTCAGTGATTTAATCATAGAAATATTGTAGAATGAGGTATCATGTTGCCACATTCAAATTAAAGTTTTAAAATACAAATGTTGCCTTATTCAAATAAAGGTTTTAAAATGTAGGCTAAGTGTCACTAATTAAACTAGTATATATTCAGCTAATTGTCAACCTTTTACATGTCTGTAACTTGAGAGAACGCGGAATTCAGGTGACAAATGATGTTTGGGAGAAGCACATTCAAACGGTCTATCTAATCAGCTCGAGAGGAGGCATACAGACGAGAGCCGACTCACCTATTTGCCTCGACAGTTTTCTGCATCCCTCTGCCACACCGTTCCTCACACTTTGTTGGGGATACAGGGAGAACTCTGGGTTTGGGCTAAATTACAAGATTGGAGCCCTTGTTCCCCTTGGACAGCACGCCAAATACGCTTATTTTTTTAAACTTTATTCAATCATTTGTAAGTGTGAACTTGTGAAAACAACTGCCAGAGATAATTGGACATTATTTATTTATTTATTTATTTATTTAAGATTTTTGGCGTTTTATCATAGATTCAAATCTATAAATCAAAATTTGTATTGCATTTATGAAGAAATGTTTCAGCACCCAAGGCTCTATTTCTATTGCCTCAACAGTTTACAGTGTCTATGGGCAGATTTCTGAGGCGGATTGGCAGCAACGGCCATTAGGATTGTTTGTGGTTGGGCCTTAGTTACTTCGGATTCTTCTTGAGTACTCCTAACATTTCACAGATTTAGGAGCTAGTTTTAGCGCTAAAATGCTTTGTGAAATACTCTTAGAGCAAAAATGTAGGAGTCCTAAAATGAGGACTGACACGCCTCTTTATTTTTAAGGGCCAGTTGTTCAAAAAGTTTAATCTGGATTAGAATGATCTGGATTTGGAAATCCCATGTTTTGCTATCCAGGATCAGGTAATCCATCTTACTTTTGTGCTGGTTTTTCAAAGAAAAATTGGATTGGATCACCATGATCCAGATACACACTTTTCCAGATTACCAAATCTGGATTACCAGTGCTCTACGGAGCCCCTAAAGGGACATGATGATAGAGAGAATATGGGTTTTGAATTAAATATAATAATTTTGTTGGATATTTACAGCTGTTTGGGGATTGTTTTATGGCACCAAAATCTTTTTTACTTTACAGTAGGTTACTGAAAGGCTAAATATGTAGGTTAATGTCTACTTCTAATTTATTTAACAGTTAAACTAATCAAGAGCAAAATAAAAAAATGTGTATGTATATTACATGATATAAATGTTGTATTTTTTGACCAGTTTTAAAGTTTTACTACATTTTCCTCCTGGAATCCACCTTGAAATCCTACCCCCTGTTGGGATCAGGATAATCCTGTTTTTTTTTTTTTTTTTTTTTGGATCAAAGTTATCCAAATCCTACTGACAAGTTTTGAACAACACAAACTGAAGGTTTGATCCAGATTAAAACTAGGATTGGATTCCGTGATCTAATCTGATTTCAGAATCTCTTTTTCCTTTTGAACAACCCATTTTCAAGATTTGATCCAATCCAATGGCCGAAATCCGATCAGATTACTTTTGAACAACTGGCCCTAAGAGTTTCTCCTAAATCAGCAAGTTAGGACCTACTTTTAGCCTTCAGATGTTTGTGAATATGGCCCCTGATATGCAAACTTTTAAAGCTGCAGTGTGTAAGTTTTACCTCTTTGTCGCCATCTCTGTTTGAAACCTGCAATTGCAGTTATTTGTGGAATTATAATCTTTACGTGGGTTATGCATCGGCACGGTTTCTCAGCGCGGATGAATCTAATGTTTTGAGGAGAATGTGTTACTGTCAGTCACCTCACTGGTGGATTCTGTACTTCAGAAAGACAGATTGAAGTCTTGGAAGTATGACCAAAATAAGAATTTTCACTGGAAAATGTCATCTGAACAAGTAACATCTGCCAATATTGTTCTGATCAACTGAGAGAAAAATAGCATTACAATAAATCGCGCTACCAATGGTGATTAAATCTAATGATTGCTTGGCTCATATTATATCAAGCTAGGGCTGCACGATTAATTGGACGATTCGAAAAAAATCTAATTGAAATTGCGCTTAAATGATTTGGCTTAGTGCGATTATGAAATCGCAAAGCTGCGATTGTTTTTTTTTTTTTTTTTTTTTTTTTTTTTATGCGTGGCTTGTCAATAAACTATGGCTCCAAATGCTAATCTAATTTGAATCGCTTATAATGTGCATTTGAAAAAGCAACACGTCAAACATCTTTCCAGACATGAGAAGCATTTATTAACATCTTGTCCAACAAAAGACAACATTTAATAACATTTTTACTCCGAACTCACTTCATAACAACAGTTGAGCGTCCATCTGTGAGATGATGTGGCTTCTTACACAGAAGGCAGTCATGTGTTTATTAGTCATGTTTAATCAATCAAAACATTTCAATCTTCTGTTTATTCAGCTACAGCAATAGTATGGGATTTCTTGGAATGATGTGTGTTCTACTTAGGCAGCAGGGCATATTTGCAGTTTCTGCGTGAGAGCGCCCTCTGGCTTTCAGATAGAGAAGCGTTTACTAATGATCACAGAGCTGTACAGCTCTGACAAGCTGCGCATAAAATAATCACAGCCTTTGCCTAATCGCGTGCGATAAAATTGCGATAAATGCAGCCCTACATCAAACCGTGCAAATTATTGTTATACTTTGTTCTCAAAATGGTAATGTTAACAACATCAGCATTGCATGACTACCTGTATTTAGTGTGTAGCATTACCTGTAGATTTCAATTTCTGTACAGTCTAATCTCTAAAGTTAATTTGTCATACCATACAATTTGCCATCAAAATGACAAGTTTAATTATTCCAGCTGCTGTGAGAAAAGGCTATAAATGATTCACCACCTGCTGCATCCTCACATGCAATATAGCCCACTAGCTGGGACTTCATGTAAACAGACGTGATATAATGACGCAAAGACGGTGGCCTGCTCGATTTCCCGCAGAAACCTACCAGTACCATTCAGATTAGAACACATTATTACAAGCTTACCGTTGTGAATCGGGCTAAGGTAAGGAGATAGTTTTGAACACTGTTTGATTATGTACATGCTCTAATTGATTTTGGACAATTTATAACCAAAAAAAAAAAAAGTTACAGACTGCAGCTTTAAGATCAGTCCATACTTAACATTTTGTCATCCTCAAGAAATGTTCTCATTTGTGCAAGAAAATATTTATTTACTTGATTGATTGAAAATGTTACTGATGAGTAATCCATCAGTCAGAACGTCAGGGCACACAAACAGCACCTTTACTGAAAATGCCAGTCAGTGATTACACAAAACATTTTTAACATGCTTGCAAGCTTAAATGATAGTCCACCAAAAATAAATAAATAAATAAATAAATAAATAAATAAATAAATAAATAAATAATAAATCTGTCACCATTTACTCACCCTCATGTTGTTCCAAACCTGTATGCATTTCTTTCTTTTTTGGGACACGAAGATATTTTGAAGAACATTGGAAACCAAACAACACTGTAGTCCATTGATTTCCATTGTATGGGGCAAACAAACCACTGAGACATTTCACAAAATAGCTTCTCTTTCCACATTTTTGGGAGAACTACGTATATGTCTTTTAATGTCAACTTTTATCAGCATCAGCATTATGTGTAGAAATGTATATTACATTATTTTATTTTATTTTTTTCCTCAACACCATCTCTTAGCAATTTGTTTTGGCAAATTTGTGGCTAAACCCATACAATATACGTTTTTAAAGGTGCCCTCGAATGAAAAATTGAATTTACCTCGGCATAGTTAAATAATAAGAGTTCAGTACATGGAAATGACATACAGTGAGTCTCAAACTCCATTGTTTCCTCCTTCTTATATAAATCTCATTTGTTTAAAAGACCTCCGAAGAACAGGCGAATCTCAACATAACACCGACTGTTATGTAACAGTCGGGATCATTAATATGTACACCCCCAATATTTGCATATGCCAGCCCACGTTTCCAACATTATAAAAGGCATTAGACAAGGGCAGCCAGTATTAACGTCTGGATGTGCACAACCAAATCATCAGACTAGGTAAGCAAGCAAGAACAATAGCGAAAAATGGCAGATGGAGCAATAATAACTGACATGATCCATGATAACATGATATTTTTAGTGATATTTGTAAACTGTCTTTCTAAATGTTTCGTTAGCATGTTGCTAATGTACTGTTAAATGTGGTTAAAGTTACCATCGGTTATTACTGTATTCACGGAGACAAGAGAGCCGTCGCTATTTTCATTTTTAAACACTTGCAGTCTGTATAATGCATAAACACAACTCCATTCTTTATAAATCTCTCCAACAGTGTAGCATTACCCGTTAGCCACGGAGCACTATCAAACTCATTCAAAATCAGAAGTTAACAATATAACCGTATACAATACTCACATAATCTGACGCATGCATGCCGCATGCATGACGAACACTTTGTAAAGATCCATTTTGAGGGTTATATTAGCTGTGTAAACTTTGTTAAGGCACTGTTTAAGGCAAGCGCGAGCTCTGTGGGCGGAGAGCACAGGATTTAAAGGGGCCGCAGCATAAAATCGGCGCGTTTATAATGATGCCCCAAAATAGGCAGTTAAAAAAATTAATTAAAAAAAATCTATGGGGTATTTTGAGATGAAACTTCACAGACACATTCAGGGGACACCTTAGACGTATATTACATCTTTTAAAAACATAATCTAGGGCA
Organism: Megalobrama amblycephala; assembly: GCF_018812025.1. Taxonomy (NCBI): domain Eukaryota; kingdom Metazoa; phylum Chordata; class Actinopteri; order Cypriniformes; family Xenocyprididae; genus Megalobrama; species Megalobrama amblycephala. Next base: position 5,722,154 of record NC_063054.1, read on the forward strand.
CCTTTAAATGATTTAATTTGTAGGTTTTTGTATGATCTGCTTACACCCTAGTGACTGTTATGTTTAGGGATGGATTTTCATGCTTTCACTTCTTTTTTCAATCTAATTTTTGCCTTCACTTTTTTTTTAAGCATTTTAAACACTTGTATTTTAAATGGTCCTAGATTGTGACATACATTTTTCAAGTACCATGTATCCCTGTATTTTTCCTATAAAAATAGGAAATGTTTTATAAAATATTTTTTTTTGAAGGAATATAGCATGCATGTCACTGCAGGACTATGCAAAATATAAAAGTAATCTGGAGTTTGTACTCTTAGAAGAAAAGGTTCTATATAGAATCTTAAAGGGTTCTGACAGGCGCTTCGTATATAGAACCTTTTAGGGGTTCCCATCATGGGATGGTGTTATGGATTTATTTTATTTATTTTATGTATTTATTTATTTTACATTTTTAATTGTAATAAAATGTAATGAATTAAACAGCTCATAAACATACTTGTATAACTAGAAGAAAAAAAAATTAAACCCGTTAAACAAAAGTACTATGCAATCATTTAAGACGTTTCTCCTCATATAGAACCTTTTTGGCAAAATGCTCAAGAACCCTAGGGTTCTATATAGAACCCAAATTAACCTTTTTTCCGCCCCAAGTGTTAAGTTATTGACCAGTGTATTAATTGATTTCTTTAAGTGATTAAATAGTTTTCAGTGTTGTTGATGCAGCTAACATCCACATTTCTGTATTTTAATAGAAAATGCAAGTAGATCATTGGCAAGACTTCCAGATTCAATGAACCAGTACCACCATGATGTATGGACAAGTTCTCCACCATCAAGGCAGGGAGGAAGATCTCATTAACCTCAACGTTGGAGGTATCCAGCACAAGGTGGAGCGTTGTGTTCTGCTGCGGTTCCCCAACACGCGTGTGGGTCAGTTAATCCAGTGCTGCAGCGATGCCGCCATCTTGGAACTCTGTGACGACTACAGCCCCACTGAACGGGAATACTACTTCGATCGGAGCCCACAAGTCTTCCACTGTGTTCTGAACTTCTACCGAACAGGACACTTTCATGCTCTGGAGGAACTGTGTGTGTTTTATTTCAGTCAGGAGATCGAATACTGGGGCATTTGTGAGCTGGATCTGGAAGCCTGCTGTCTGGACTGGTTCCTTGAGCGGAAACAGAATGCGTGTGACGAGTCTAGTAGTGGTGCTTCATCTGGAAAGATCTCAGTTGTGAGCAGTGACCTGTGGAAGTTTGAGGGCACCTGGTGTTCAGATGTGCGTAAGCTCATGTGGCAAACTCTTGAAGATCCCAGTCACTCCAAATGTTCCAAAGGTGTCGCTGTGGTTTCTGTCCTGGTCATTTTGACCTCCATTGTGGCAATGTGTGTCCACAGTATGCCGGAATTCAGGCATGCAACTGACAGTGAATATTCTGTCCTAGACTCTCTGGAGCTCATCTGTATTATTTTCTTCTCAGTGGAGTTTGCCCTGCGGGTTGTAGCATCTCCTCGTCCATGGAAGTTTTTGGCAAACCCTCTGAACATGATCGACATTGCTTCTATCTTGCCTTTCTATGTGACGCTGGCCTTTGAAAGTTTGGACAAAGAGGATGGGGAGGAAAACCAAAGTCTGGTCAACATGGGGAAGGTGGTTCAGGTTCTCCGGTTAATGAGGGCCTTCAGGGTCCTGAAGCTTGCAAGACATTCAGAGGGGGTGAGAGCATTTGGGGAAACTCTAAAGAACTGTCAAAGTGAGGTGGGTCTCCTCATTCTTTTCATTACTGTTGGAATATCATTCTTCTCAACTTTTATCTACTACACAGAAAAGGAAGAAGCTTTGTCCAAACTCTCTTCCATTCCTGTTTGTTGGTGGTGGGCCATTATTTCAATGACAACAGTGGGCTACGGAGATGTATATCCACAGACAGCGGCTGGGAGAATTGTAGCTACACTTTGCATCCTCTGTGGGTTACTTCGTGGTTTCGTTACCCATCACCATCATCATGAACACCTTTTCTAAGTACTTTGAGAGAAATACACCCAGGAGGCGCCTTTCAGAAGCTAAACCATAGGAAAATGTCAACCATTCCCTGTAGTTTAAAATGTTGGTTTGCTTTTTGCAATCTTCAGAAACATTTATGTGGTTTACATTTCAGGAAAAGTCATTGTTTTGTACATTATAGTATAAACACCCTATTAATATTTACATTAATAAAATAAATAAAGCCATCCAACATCTAGGGATTAAATACTTCATGTCATTTTTTTAAAAACAATGCCAGATATTTGGAATTAGTAAATTAATTAGAATACTGACTAAAGGCATCTACACACTACAAGATAATCGGGCTGATTTTGAGCCAAATTCTCTTCTTCTGACAGACCTAGGAAAAAGTCCAGATTATCTTGATGGTTCTACAGAGGACAAATGCGTATGCACTCTGTAGATACCCAATCAGAAAGCCAGCTGACGGAAGATAGAAGCATAAGGCTCATTCTGTCAAATCAACGAAATTTTGATTGATTTTGTTAATATTTCTTTTTGTAGAAAGACAAACATAAATAGTGATGAAAGCCAAAATATTAAATGTCAAAGATATATATTCACCGAGTAATCCACTATTTTGTACCATCAATTTTCACATGAGATTTGCAGCCAATTTACACGGGTGTAAAAATGACTTTAGAATGATGGCAGCATCATTTTTATTTTTACACCGAGATTGGTAGGTCTATTAGTAAATTATCTTGACTTTAGCAATCTTTGTTTTATTATATGCCAATGCTGACCGGTCAAAAATGGCAAAAAGCATTTGTGTTTTTTGCCTCACGTTTGCATGCATATATCTTAATATCATTCTAGATTCTCATTCTTAATAAACTTTCCTTTTGAAATCTTAATTTTCAAGGCCCTATATAGTTCAGACCCATAGATTATGGGGATCTCAAAGCAGCTCCAGGATCAAATTCTTGAATTTTCCCAATTTGAGTTATTGAAAACAAAATGTGGTTCACTTTGCTCACAGCTGATACTTATTGCTTTTGAAGAGGAATGTCTGAAGAATAAATAATGTTTAAACTAGAAATGTATCTTTTTTCCCTCTATCAAAAGAATTGCATAAAACATAACTCTCTGAGTACCAAAAATCCAATGAAAATGGTTAAGTCGAGGCACATTAACTTGCTCTCAAAAGTATTTATAAAAATCTATATTTGATATAGAATCTATATCAGTTTTAGGGATATTTGGAAGATGAGATTTTGTTAATTTTAACAGCATCTGAGGCTACCAAGAGTTCAAATATGCAGTATCGTAACTACACGTTACTGCATTGGCATCCCTATATCTATGAGATTGAACCAAATAGGGACTTAAAATGAAGATTCCAAAAGAAAAGTTTCTTAAGAACAAGAATTTAGATATTAAGATATCTTTAACACTTCTTGAAATAATGGCATGTAAACTTCAGAAAAATGTTTGTTTTTGGCACTCAGCACAAAAAAAAAAAAACAAAAACAAAAAAATTGATGCTGTCCATCTTATTTAAACAATTTATTTTGATTCAACACCATTGTATTAGGTTTCTGGTTCAAATGTGATTGTTAAATTGACTTGTTAAAATGATTACTTTTTGACTTAACTTGATGTTTTCATGTAGAAATAAATAATCTTTCAAGTTAAATGAACACAATTATTCTAGTTAGTTAAACATGGTCTATTAGGTTTTACATGTTTCAATCATGTGGAACCACTCTCCATGATTGAATTGAGTTGGTTGGACATAAATATTTTACATAAGTTATGTCAGTTACAGTGCACAGCATAAATGAGTACACCCCTTCTGAAACTTCTGAATTACTTAGAAGACATGTTAGGGTTCTTTAGAGATATAATGTTCCAGCAAGTCTGCTTAATCAATTACCAAAGAAGCATGTCAAAATTATTCAGGAAATTTACGATTTTCTTATCAAGGTGATAAAATGCTGTGTAGCAAAAATGAGTACGCCCTGCTAAAAGTTACTAAATAAAATGAAATACAATTTTTTGGTGTAAGTTTAAGGCAATGTTTGGTCAACAGGTAAGTATGTAACCAAAACATTTAAAAAGAAGTAATTTCTTGAGAATTAAAACTGTTATATAGTCCACCGAATCATTCTCAGACTTAATGCTGACAACAATGGAAGCACTTGAGAGAGAACTGTCAGGAGACTTGTTTCTTAGCACAAAAGAGGACAGTGGTACAAGAGGATTACCAAATCATTGTTTTAAGTGTGAAAATATAGCAAAAGTAACAGAAATTAAAAAACAGTGGACTTGTGACAAGGCCCCTGAAATAAATAGGCCTTCATTTTAAGCTTTCATTTAGTGATGAGGGATTTTTTTGCTAGACAAAGAGCAGGAGAAAAACCAGGTGAGTGTCTCAGAGCCAGCAAAAGCTATGAAAAGAGTTACTGTTTATCGCATAGAGTAAGATGCAGCCTACAGAAATGACATGCATGGTTGTTGTTCTCACTGGAACTACCTACTGTAGCCAAAGCACAATAAAGTCAGTTAGCCATTTCCAAAGCCCATATTTACAAAATATAGATTTGGGAATCAATACTCTGGTTCATGAGACCAAATCAATCATTTTGGATCTAACAGCATCTAAAATGTTATGGTGTTACTAGAGGAGGAGTACAGTGAGAAGTGCCTGGTTCCCACAGTAAAGTTCAGTGGTAGTGAAGCTCTTATATAGGGATGTATGAGTGCTGAAGGTGTGAGGGAGTTGTGCTTCATCAATGCTGTCATAAATTCTCACACTGTGTAATTTAATAAACTCAATAAACAAACTTGAAACAGATGATGTTACCCTTTCCTCATTCCCTGCATTGTTGTGCATTTTTTCAACATGACAATGAGGATATGCATTCTCCCAAGGTGAAAAACCTTCTGTGGACATGTATTGCACTCAGTCTTAACACTCTTGAGCGCCTGTGGGGGATTCTGTAGAGACGAGTTGAGCAACACTCCCCATTAAAGATCAGGGCATTTAAGGAGCTCATCATCCAGGAGTTAAACAGGACAGATGTGACAAATTTGTCATGAGCTTGTACACTCCGTGCCAAGAAGGGTCAGAGCAGTATGTTCAAAATTATGGAGGGCATACTAAGTACTAGAAAATGTATACATTTGTTGAATTAAATCTTGGGTGTACTCATTTCTGCAATCCTTAATTTTAACAAAATTGGCTAATTTACTTATTTTATGGCTATTAATGATACATATTTCTCAGTTTTTATTATGTTTAATACATTTTAGTTTTGCCATCTTTCCATGAATTGTATTAGTGATCATAAAGAAAATACATTTTTTGAATTTGTTCAGAGGGGGTGTACTCATTTATGCTGTGCACTGTATGTTGTCACAACACAAGAATTTTGCATAGATTAAAAATAAACCTTTCATGTTAACCAAAAACTTTGGTTGTGTAGAACCACTCTCCATAATTGAATTGTGTTAGTTTAAAGTGTTTAAAGTTTTTTTTTTTTGTTGTTGTTTTTTTTTTTTTTTTTTTTTGAGTGTAGAGGGAAATAAGATAATTTAATTTAATTTAAATTTCAGTGTTATTTGTTCTTCAGACATTCTTCTTTAAACATGTTAACAATCAGCTGTTTAAAAAGTTACCAACATTTGGTTCTTGACCTATTAAAAATGGGTAAAATTAAACAACTTTGGACATGAAGTCACATTGGGGTCCGAATATCTATGGGACTGAACTATATAGGGCCTTAAAAATTGAAGATTCCAAAAGAAAAGTTTAAAGAATGAGAAGGATATTAAGATATTCTTGAATACTTTGAGTTACAGGCATGACAACTTTAGTAACTTGGGTATGTTCTATGCAAGTTGAGCTGATGGATTTATTATTTGTTCTTTAGCTATTCCTCTTTAAAAGAAAAAAGTATCAGCTGTATGCAAAGTGACCCACATTTGGTTTTTGACCACTGAAAATTTGTAGAATTTACAATTTAACATATCTATGGGATTGAACCATCGAGGTCCTTTAAAATGAAAATGCCAAAAAGAATGTTTGTTAAGGACCAGAATCTAAAAGGATATTAAGATATCCTTAATACTTCTTTAGTTACAGGCATGCAAACTTGAGGCCAAAAACACAAGAAGCGCTTTTTGCCATTTTTGAACTGTCACCATTGGCATATAATGAAACAAAGATTACTAAAGTAAACATATTTTACTAATATACCTACCAATCTCTGTGTAAAAATAAATTAATAATGTTGCCATCTTTCTAAAGTCATTTTTACAACCCTGCAAATTGGTTCCAAATCTCGGGTGAAAATTGTCATTTATGCATCAGTAAATATGCATCTGTGACATTTAATATTTTGGCTTTCATCATTATTTATGTTTGTCTTACTACATAAACATATATGAGCAAAATCAAAAATTTGAGCCGGTGGTTGAGTTGACACGGAATGACGCATAACAATCTCCATGACTTCATCCAAACCCTTTTCTTTTTTTTTTCTCAGGGAATTTTCTGTAAAAAGCAGTTCAAATGCTGTTATCACCATTTCTTCTTGCCTGTCGTCTGCCATATTTGTTTACTCTAAAGTCACAAGAGATTTTGTGTGATTTCCTGTGTTCACAGTTGGGACTCTGGTTGTATGTGAATGGAATCTGTTAGTGTGGTGTGCTGTCTTGGTTCACATCGTGGCACTCCACACACTCTATAGGAACAAAACGATTCAATCTATGATTCATCGTCCTGTTTGTGGTCTCTGAAAATCTAAAATTTTAAAAATCTTTTAGTGTGGGCCAGCCTTAGCATTTTATATCCGAGTCAAATGATGACACATTCAGAACAAATGAAAACAAGCAACACTATTCTTTTCTTCAAAAAAGTTTAATAGGAGTTCTATGTACAACAAATTATCATACTTAATATTCAATTATTCAAAGAGGCAGATTGATCAAATCTGAAATTAGGCAAAATACTGAAGCAAAACCTAAAGCAGAGAAGGACCAAACCCTTCATACAATCCTCATCTGCAAAAAACCCAACATTTCATATTTAGAGATATGAATATGACTCAACTTAAATAAAAAAGCAAATTAATTGTACAAATACCAAACTATTTTTAAAATGCCAAAACAACTAACAGCAATGAAACATCAAATCATACATTCAATTTTTGTTACGATCCGGCATGCTGTCATAGCTTTATAAATGAATCTTGATAAAGTTCAAATAAACATGGGTTAGAGCAAAAAATAAAATAAAATAAATAAATCTATTTAAATTAGCCATATATTCATTTATCAATATATGTATATATATATTTTTTTATATAAATAATGTATATTTGGCATTAGATTCATCCTCATTATTGATATATTTAATGATTCAAAACAAGTTTGAAGCCAAACTTTTCTCAAAACTCACTGTTATAGCCCATTTATGAGAGGTCTCACGTATTCAAACAACATTACATCAGGTGTGCTGAAAAAAAAAAAAAAAAAAAAAAAAAAGAGAAAATCCCTCCCCTTGATGAATTAGTTATGAAAAACTAAGACCAAAGTACTATATTTTCATTTTAGGGTTATGGTTAACATTTGAGAGTGAAAACTGTGAATACATAGCAAAACTGCCTGGAATCTCACCTCACACTCAGAAAAGTCATCAGAGCACCACAGACAGATGTCAACATCCTGCTTTGTCTAAGACTTTGATTATTCAGAGCATTTTAAATGGAAAGAATCACTATTTCCACATAGTCTACCAAAGTGAGGATGTCAAATTCTGTCTGTGCCATGAATGAAACCATTCAGGTTATTGCTGAACAGGCAGCGAAACATCTCTACTGAAGTTCTACACAGCTGAACACTCACTCAACTGCCTACGATATTGTGATTACTTAGCAGAGAAGCCTTGAATGACTGACAAATGAAAAGGTTGGTAGAGAACAGCTGGTAAAGGTATAATGGTTTTATGCTTAATTTTGTAATTAGAAGAAATTACATGTAAGATAATGGTGCCATTTGGAGGGTGGACAGTGAGGCCTATGCACTACTAAACATATTCTTTCTGTGTGAGTGCGAGTGTATACATGTTGATTGTCCTGGTAAAACCAATCGGTGTCTATATGAATCCAACACGCCTCAATGACAAAAGCACCAGTTTTAACCTCTAAATGTCTCAATGTATTTTTAAACAGCTGTTTACATTATTTCACATTTTCAGTAAAAGAAATAACAGCATTGTTCATAGAACAATAGCCGTCTTTGCATTATGGAGGAACTGACCCTCAAAGAGGAGAATCGGAAACTAACAAAACCTATTAAAGGGCTTCCCTGCAGTACATCAGTAAACTGAAAGTGGCAGCGCAGTTTTTTTTTTTTTTTTTTTTTTAATAATTTTTTTTATAACGATGTAATGCATTTGCTATGCGACTTTACTGTATACATCTGTGCACACACGGGCCACGACTTTATAAAACGCTTTATTCGGCGAGAAATATCCTCAGGGGAAGTGGTGAATAAATAAACTGCGACCATGTTGAAAGGAGCAGCATTGCTGATCACCAGCATGTTGTGTTTTAGATGCGGCGTTTGTCCTTTCTTAAAATGCAAATGCAGTAACTATGGCAATAGTGAAACTAAGGGAATTTATTTATTTTTTATAAGCATAATTGATCCAAATCAGAAAGATTCAAGTCTAAAAGACCCGATTTCAGTCATAACTTTCGGTAAAAAAAAAAAAATTTGACTTTGTGGGCCAACCTAGGTCAACCAGCTTTACTAGACAGATCACCTTTGTGGACTAGTACGTTTTGCTGGTGAACAGCAAAGCTATGCTGGTCCACCAGCTAGACCAGCATCATACCAGCTCTAGTGTCTTTTCAACAGGGTTGCAAGGCCTAGTTTGTTATTCCTCAATAAAATATATTCACAAAAATTAGTAAAACGGTTTTGGTGAATAAGTGTTTCTTATGAAATTCAAAAAGTCAGACTAGAGCTGCTGCATAGTAGAAAGGCATGACAAATAGCTCTGTTTGCCTTGAACCGATCGCAGAGAGACTCAGTACTAGTAGAGAGACTCTACTAGCGAAAGTGTAGTGTCCTGCCATTAATACCACACACTAAGAGGTAATGACACCATGTGCCTGCCATGTATTTATACACTATTGCACATTCTGGCAAGTCTGGTAGAGTGTGTAAGCACACGAGAGGTGGACACTGGCATTTAGTCTAATACTGTGTATTGGGTTTTGTAGAGATGTACAATGTGAAGCCCTCATGTGTCCGTCATAACAGAGGACAGATATAGAACAAAACTAAAGTTACCTGCATTTGAGACTTTCCTCAGTCTTAAGGTGCAGTCACACTTCAGACACCACAATGAATATGGGCACCCGGATATAACGTCAATATTATTAATAATAAATCACAAATAACACGTACATTAAAAAAAATCAACCCAGGCTCATTGGAAATATCTGCCTGTGGCAAATATATAAAAATGAATGCTCTATCGAATTTGAAAATAACACACCACCTACACACTAAACTCTGCCCTAAACCGAATCGATAGTGTTAACAAAAGCAAACATGAGATAAAAGAACATTTGCTGAAGCCTCGATATTTTTTGCTTCTACAAGTCTTTGATTGAGTGTTGTGATTCGGGTTTCACAGTACTTGAGTGCACTTCATCTCAAGTGCAATGCTGTATCAAGTGGGCTACCGAGCAAGTTTACTATGTCAAAAAACATCACAATGTATTAGTTTACAAATCATGCATTATGGTAAAAGTGTTCTGAGGTCTTAACATCGTATTGTGCAAGGAACCGTGCAAAAAAAAAAAAAAGAAGCCTTTATTAATCAATAATCTATCTATGCCTTTAATCCTTTAATCATAGTTTGCATGAAAAAGGAATAAAAGTTTAGTTTTTGGTGTTTTACTGCATATGTACAGGTATGTATATTATGTACAACAATGTATAGAATGTATATGTGTTTTTGGAGAAATGTAGGTAGAGGCAAATTTTTTCAATGAGCATATGTTGCTTAAAATGTTAAATGTTATATTCAATCTACTCCAACTTTCTATAACGTGCAGCTTTGAGGTTTGCATTCTTGGAACTAAAGACTTTTCATTATATTAATGTAAGTGAGTGGAACACAAAGTGTAATGTGACTGCACCTTTAGACTTAAACTTTGATAATACGCTATAATAATACTCCTAATTGCTGTCAATAATTTATACTGAACACATCACTATCACACAGTCCTGATCAAATACAGAACCCACAATAGACCCACACGATAATCCAAGAGATGAAAATTACGTTCTAAGCAAAAAATTCTCATCAAAATGTCATCTGATGGATAATGATCCACCAATCATGCATCTGTTTTAACATCTTTCAGCCCCTAAATGATCAGATGATCTGAAATGCATGAAAAGAAACAATACTGCAGGGTTTCGCCAGTCTTTGACCATAAGCGTCATTTCCTCTGCATAAGCCGTATCTCATGCAAATCATTTTAAGTCTCCAACACTGATTATAAGGCACCTATGGATGTCCACCTATCCACCTTTTATAATTACTGATATCTGCTAGATCTCTACTAAAAAGAAAGAAAGAAAGAAAGAAAGAAAGAAAGAAAGAAAGAAAGAAAGAAAGAAAGAAAGAAAGAAAGAAAGAAAGAAAGAAAGAAAGAAAAAGAAAGAATGTGTCAGGTGATGGCACTCTACAGCTATTTACATTTACACAAGCAGCGATACATCTATGCCACAACTTGTCAGCACTGCCTAAACACATTTTTTCCATTACAATATCTTTTAAAACAGGGCTGGAAGTTTGTGTTTGTAAAAGGGACCTAGTAATGTACTTACATTTGAATAAAATATGTAAATCATTGAGAAAAACACATCCTGTGGACTATCATATTTCAGCTGTTATCTATTCATATAAAATGTGCAAGGTGATAACTGTACCTCAATGTACATAATTAGCAGCAGTTGGTAGCATGTCAATGTCTTTCCTCTAGGTGACTTTCCTCTAAAAGAACATCAAGCTCAAAATTTCTTTATCCCATGAGTTTAGATAACTTCTTCTCAAACTATTTGGACTAATTGGAAAGCGCTGATTGTTTCTCTGTGTATGTAGTGCTTTCAATACATTGAGACAAGAATTGAGACTGAGCCACTACAGCATATAAAAGCACAGCATTACACACTCAACATATCTCACTTCAGCCTTATTCTTCAACAACACTGTTTCTTAAAGGGATAATTCACCCTAAAATTAAAAGTCAATCATCATTTCATTTAACTGAATTATTTTGTTGACTGTCCTGGCTGCTTTTGTCTTTGCAGTGAGGTATGGTGACCCAGACTGTCAAGCTCTAAAAAGGACAAAAAAGATACTCATTCACTATATTTATGCTCTTAACACAAAAAGGATATCATATTTTCCATCTGCTTACTTTCACATCACAGATCAGGTGTGTGTTTCCCTTAAAACAGCATACACTCTAGTGTGATGTATTGAAACTAACTAACTGGTTAACTGTTTCCCAAAACCATAGTAACATTGTTTGCATTTAACACAAAAGCATTTTTTTTTGTTTTTTGTACAAAAAAGGACACTTTAAGGCCCGTTCACACCAAGAACGATAACTAGAGTGCCCTCCACAATTATTGGCACCCTTAGTAAAGGCCGCTGTGAAAATAAATGGGGGTGGGGGGACTCACATTATGAAATAAATGCTTTTCTCTAATACATGTTGGCCACAATTATTGGCACCCCTAGAAATTCTTATGAGTAAAATATCTCTGAAGTATATTCCCATTCATGTTTACATTTTTAGCACAGCAGGGTGACTGGGAGCATGAAATTGTCCAGCCATGACTTCCTGTTTCACAGGAGTATAAACATGAGGAAAGACAAAGGCCAAATTCCCTTAATCATTCATCACAATGAGTAAAACCAATGAATATAATTCTGATGTGCAGCAAAAGACTGATGAGCTTCACAAAATAGAAAGTGGCTGTAAGAAAATAGCTAAAGCATTGATCCCCCAATCCCCATTTCCACCACCAGAGCAATAATTAAGAAGTTCCAATCAACTAAAGTTGTTACAAATCTGCCTAGAAGAGGATGTGTGTCTAAATCATCCTATTGTGAAGTGAGGAGGAAAGTTTGAGTGTCCAAAGACTCTCTAAGGATCACAGCTGAAGAATTGCAGAGATTAGTTGAGTTTTGAGTCTCAGAAAGCCTAAAAAAAAAATAAAAAAAATCAAACAGCACCTACATCCCCACAAGTTGTTCAGGAGGGTTTCAAATCCTCTGCTCTCATCCAGAAACAATTCTCCAGCATATTCAGTTGTCAGACACAACAGGAACTTCAAACGGGACCAGCTTCTATGGTCAGATGAAAAAAAGAGCTTTTTGGCAGCAAACCCACCAGATGGGTTTGGTGCACACATGGATAAAAAGTACCCCATGCCCACAGTTAAATATACTGCTGGATCTTTAATGTTGTGGGCATATTTTTCTGCTGGAGGTCCTGGACATCTTGTTCAGATACATGGTATCATGGATTCTAGCAAATACCAACAGATAAAAAAAAAATCAAAACCTGACCGCTTCTGCTAGAAATCCAATAATGGGCCGTGGTTGGATCTTCCATCAGAACAATGATCCAAAACAAACATCAAAACCAACACAAAAATGTGTCACTGAGCACAAAATGAAGCTTCTGCCATGGCCAATCCAGTCCTCTGACCTGAACCCTAAAGAAAACGAGTGGAGTGAACTGAAGAGAAGAAGCACCAACATGGAGCTGGGAATCTGAAGGATCTGGAGAGATTCTGTATGAAGGATCTCTTGTCAAGTGTTCTCCAAACTCATCAGGCATTATAGAGTGGTGTCAATAATTGTGGCCAACGTGTTTTGGAGAAAAACAATTATTTCATAATAATATTTTCCCCCTACTTTCAATTCTTTTCCCTCAATGAAAGGTTATAATTTTTTTAATTTGTGAATGAAAGATCAAAAGGATAAACAATGGCCGCCTTTGCTTATAATTACTAAGGGTGCCAATAATTGTGGAGGGCACAGTATAATGATAACAATATTAGCGTCCACATTAACACACAATATTGTTCTGTTTATTATAATTGCACACTGTGGTTTTGTCTTCTGCAGCTTTAAATGCTCAAGCTCTTTTAAACAGGATTGATTCTTGACTGTTTATTTTTTTATTTTTTTCATTCATCAGCTGGAAATAATTGTTCTGAAAGTGATTCAATGATATTGTTTATTTGTGCCGTTATTGTTATAGTTGTGGTGGACTATGCTGTACTTTTAAAATTAGAACAGTTTTTCTACATCTTTATCGTTATCGTTAAAGTCCCTGGCCTGAACGGGCCTTTACTCCTGTAGGATACATACGTGGTTCTCTTCAAAAACGGCACTGATTGTTGACATGCTAAAACATATAGAATGAAATGTAAATATGAATGTACTGCATGTTAGCTTGGATATTGTGCTCAAGAGTTTGATATATATTTAAATCCACATCATGCTAACAATAAAGTATGCTTCTAACTACAGGTTGAGAACTGTAGTTCCAACCACACAAGTTTGCAGTGCTGTTTGCAAATGTTCAATGAAACCATGGTTTCAGGAAAAACGAAACTGCTAATAGTGATGGAACTTGTGACAACAAAAACATGGGAAACACTTTGGGAATTTCAAAGTTGTCATCTGATTGATTTCTCCATGATTTCTGGGAGATGTGCGTGTCACGTTCTTTAATGGTCCACCTGGAAACTACATTGTTATGATGCTAAAACCCCCTTATGGAAGAAGAAAGCCATTGTATTTACAATGAGCTCTTATCAGGATCAACTAAACGCTGGATTTCAAAAGTATGTGAAGTTCACAGAACCATTGTTGCGCCATTGTTGAAGTAAACCTGCACAATGTTCTTAAATGAATTGTACGGAGCCCCTATCCAGACAGCACTATAGTGTGGCCCAGATCCGGCCCACGTCTGGTACATGTGGTTTACACGTGGACCAGATGTGGGCCGGATATGGCCTGACACTATGTTGCTGTCAGAGTAAAGAGTGGAAAAAATATGGAATGGGAGGAAAAAGTATATTTCAATTCTTTTGTGTTCTCTTGCTAGATTTGTGTTCCTTCAGGGGCTCCGTAGAATTGCATGCCAGTCTTTTATTGTGGGGACGTTGATTTCACATTTTCACGCCCCTAAACATGATGCTAAACCAAACAAAGTGTGATTGGTTGCTTTACATGTCAGTCAGAACAGAAAGCCTCTGGGTAGTCCATGGCCAATGAAAGCTGCTATGGAGTCAGTCTGGCTACACAAGAGCAACAGTTGCCCTGCGCCATCTGAGCAAATGCCATTGAAAGGAATATAAATATCTTATACTATTTTGTCATTTTTAAATCTTGCCAGTTCATGGTCACCATCCTTTTTAAATGAGCAGCCTGAATATTCGCTAAATAACACCTTTTGCGTTCCATGCAAAAACCAATGGGGTTCTGATGGACATATTGTAAAGATGAGATGAGAGTAAGTAGATTTTTGGTTGAACTATCCCTTTGCTTTAACCATGGTGTAAACAAATCATTACTGAATATATATATATATATATCTTTTTCTTATACAGCAAAACAGAATTTACTGAATTTTTAAAATGAGAGTGCAAACAGTTATTGACAGTTCCTTCTCTTCTTATAATTCGCCTTCATTTTATTTTCATTTATTTATTTATTTACTTACTTTTTTTTGCAAGAGCAGGGCATACATTCACAACGCTTTTTGCTTAAGATGCTGTAAGGCTGCCAGGTAAAGGAAATAGCTAAAAAGCCAGGGATTTATTTGCTGCCTTATAACAACTTATGAATGTAAGCAGCAGTTATGCTAAGAGGATAGACAATACAGCTAGTAATGTAGCAAACGGCCATCTCTGGGATAATTAGGCCTAGAACCAGTGGGGGGAACTGAATCATTTTATGCACAGTTAATATTGTGCCAGTAAAGGTAAAGATAACCGCAACCATATTTACAAGTATAAGGTACTGAATCTAATGCTGCTGTTGGTTTTTATTTAGTCCACAATTAAGGTAATAAAGAACCTCAAGCCAAATTAGAAATAAAAAGGGAGCGTTGTTGCCACCCAACCAAAAATATGGTATTTGAATTCAACAATTCATCAGAGAGACCTCTGTCTATTGCACACCCGGGTTTCTGTTCTCAAAGGTGACAAGGCAAATGGGCACATCTTTGTGCAAATGCTGGACCGAAAAGTGTGATATACAAAAAACATAAATGTCTAACCTAAAATAAATCTTTTCAACAAACCAGTGACCATAAATACGATAATCCGAGATGCATTGAGACACTGTTAAACCTCCCTTTAAAAAAGTCCACAGGTGGTTTATAGTGCTGTGCAGAAAGGAGAGGAGGGGGGCTTCTACATTTTAGAGTATAAAGCAGCACCATTTACAGTAATATTATTAAAGTTTCTTTTGCACCTTTATATGTCACAGACTACCTTGAGGGTGAATGTTGAGGAAGATTGGTGTTGTAAATACTTCTCTGTAAATGATTTTGTGTAAAACCGGTGGTCAGTCAATGAAAGTCAAGCTGTTACTGTATGACTGAATGATATAAAGGCCTTTTTGGGCTGAATGAACTTTAAACCTTAGTCATCGAATAAAAGGATTTTTAAAATTCTCTTTGACAGTGCAGTTTAGTCCAGAACTAGATTAAATCTGTCAATCCTGAAGCTAAAACTAAATTGAAGTCTAGAAGCAATACCTTCATGCAAATTCCCAAATGTGACAACATCACAAGGATCAATATCAACATTTCCGTTGGAAATACAAATGTGGATAATTTAAGTACAACTGCTTTGTACAACATTTTAAGCAGTGGAAACTTTATCATTTTGTTTGCAAACAAATCTTGATTTTGCTTATTTAAATCTAAACTCCATATAAAGTCAAGTTTAAAGTCATTTTGTGTTCCTGTTTGTGGGAATGATGCTGTTGGTGAAGTGACTATGCTGTGACATTAGTTTTGTGCCAGTGCTATATAATAAATATTCTGAAAGGAGTGTTAACTGTGCCTATGTTGAGGGCTACACTAGGCTTTGTTCAGACAGGTAGCAAAAATCTGATTTTTTGGAATCCGATGTTTCCAAATTACAGTACACCCAAATGTGGTTTGAAATCAGATTAAAATCTTTTGGAATGCATTTGAAGAGTCTTTCATCATTGAGAGTTTTTTATCATTCCAGCAGTCTCTTTCTTTTAAATTTTTTCCTCATATATTGAATTAAGTGACATTCTATTGAGCCCCTAAGGGGACATGTTGATGGGGGTAAATAGATGGAAAATATTTGAATGCATTCACAAAAATTTAGCATTTTCTCGCAAATCTATTGAATTCCTCTGAGAAACTTTGCTTTCACTTGCAAATCTCTTGCATTACTCGTAAAACTTTTCAAAACGTTTGTGTTCTCCTGCAGAAGCATTGACATACAGTTTCCCTTTCAAAGTGGAACTCAACACTGCGTCTTGGATTGATGCTATAGGGAACGCCATCAATGTGACCGGTGTCTGAAGCATGTGTGACAAACACAGCAAATTTTTTTTGTCACTAGCAGAGCGCCCGCTAGTAAAAGAGGGAGCCTGTAACATACGTCATCAGCTTTTTTGTTTACAGGAGCCTCTTTCTTGCTTTTTTCTCCCCTGAGGGATTAGAATATAGCATTTGCATGGAGCGCCTTCGGCTCAAAGGAATAGGAGGCACTCATGATGATGCATTCATGGTAGACAACTCTGTTATTGTAGTCTCTCTAAACACTAAGAGAGACTAGCGTATGTACGGAATGCACTCAGTTCTCAAGGGAGCTGAATGTATTCATTGTGATGCATTCGCCGATGGGATGAGAGTCTAGCATTTGATATGTCTGATTCTGAGGGATCAGATGCAGAAAGAGATGAGGCAGGTGTTATTAAAATAATAATAATAATAATAATATCTGCTTTCTCTGCTGGCCCACATATAAGTTTATAAGCCTTATTACTCCTAGATTTATTGGGGTAATGGAGGAATTTGTAATAGCAATATGCAGGGATGCCCCAGTTGAAGTGCTGCTTAAGAGCTATCTCTCTCCTGGTGTTGCATCCTCTGTGAAGGCTCCCTCCTTGCCAGCTAGCGTGTTCAGCTCCGGAGGGGGCTGAATGTGCTCTCTGTTATGAGCCGTAGTGAGGGGGCTCACCCTCACGGTTCAGGCCCCATGTCTGCTAAAGTAAGCAAATGAAGTAGCAGCTTTGATCGATTTGTGCCAGCATGCTCTTTGATATGAAAGCAACCATTGTTGATTTGGCACAGGAATGGAGCAGGTGTTCGGTTAGAAAAAAAAAAAAAAAAAACAGGAACCAGAAACCGCTCTTTCTGACGCTTGTTTCTGAGGCTATGTTTACAATGCAGGTAAATGTGGCCCAAATCTGAGTTTTTTTTTTTTTTTTTGCTTACATGTGACTCATATCTGTTTTCCCCATGACAGCGTGAACAGTACAAACCATATGGAATCTTTTCAATTCTGATTTGTGCCACTTCCATATGTGGTATTAAAGTCAGATATTTTGTAATGCAACCTCAGTGTGAACAGTCATATCGGAATTCATGTGATTTTTATGTCACTCGAGATCAACATTCATCATTAAGGATTCATAGGAGTCTATTTAAAGATTTTACCTACAAACACGTAGTCGCTTACTTTACTGCCCTCTGTGTTTACTTACGTATGACAGAGCGCTGTGTGTGTTGCCAAGTCCACGATTTTCCTGTAGAGTTGGGTTACTTTTTCACTGTTGACGGGGATTGTTTTGCAACTCCGTGGGTTGAACTGACAGCACTAACGCGATATTTAATGGGATACCCCACGGAATGCAATTGGGCTCATTTTGAGAAGCAATTGAGTGGATTTTGTGATAAAAACCTGGCAACCCTGTTTGTATCTTTCTTTTGTGCATGCAGGTCAGATCAGAACCATGATCTGTTCACACTGGAAATCTGATATCAGCCACATTTAAAACAACAATGTGAACAGCTATACAAAAAAAAATCAGATCTGAGCAAAAATTGGAATTGAGCATTAAGGCTTGCAGTGTGAACATAGCCATAGTGTCCACTAAGCAGTGCTTGATTACTTATGCATGCTGGTGTGTTTGTGGCAAGATACTTTTGCCTGCCCCCCAATGTGAGAGTGGCAGTGGTCGGTGGCTGTAGATGGAGGTTGATTGTCTCTGGAAGACATCTCGCTCCGTCCTGAAAGTATCTTTTCCCAGGGTTGAGCTCTATTCTCCCCTATCTTAGGGTGCTTTCACACCTGCCTCATTTAGTTCGGTTGAATCGTACCAGAGTTCGTTTTCTCCTTTGGTGCGGTTCGTTTGGGCAGGTGTGAAAGCAGCAATCGCACTCGAGTGCGCACTAAAAGCGGACCAAACAAGCGTACCGAGACCTGCTTGAAGAGGTGGTCTCGGTACGCTTTCAAACGAACTCTGGAGCGGTTCGCTTGAGATGTGAAAGCAATCCGACCCAGTTAACGGACCAACGAACCAAATGACATCATAATTCATAACGGAAAATGTGATATAAAAAGCGGTAGTGTCTGATTCTGTGAGTGAGCACATTATTTACCACAGATGTAAACCAACGAGCGCCTCTGTTGTGTAATTGCACTTCTCCGTGTGAGAATGCTGTCCCGACAAAGCCTTTTTCCTGCTCTGCTTCATTATAAAATGTATATAGTCTCTCTCGACACGCTGACAACAGGTCGCTTACTACACAGCGCTGGGAAACCAGAGACAGACCGAGAGAGACAAAGAGCGCGCGTTTGAATTTGCCGCAGTATTAATATGAATGTAGTATATAATTTAACAGCTGGAAAGACGGCTACATTTATAAAGTGTTTGCGTGTGTCTCGACAGTTACAAATAAAGCCACAATAATCTCATGGAGCGAACTTGTCAATCATTATTTTGATGGATGACGCAAAGAAAACTCTGACCAATAAGAGGACAGTTTTACTCGCATGTGACTTGCCTAAACGCATTTTGGTACGCTTTGAAATGTTGCCATGTGAAAGCGAACCGAACCAAGAAGAAAATGCAACATTGTAACAAATTTAGTCCCTGTTTCGGAACAAAACAAGCGATCCATAGGTGTGAAAACACCCTTAGGGTCTAAAGTAGAATTATGCTCCCCTGTGAATGGGTTCCTTAATAGGTACCCCTTTAAATTTTAATGCAGGGCGAACAAAGATATGTAGGGCAGTATGGATTCCTTCTACTTTGTTTACCTCGGTCTTCAAGTACTGTTGGGTGTTGAAGTATGGATCTATGCTTCCCTTTTGGATGGGTGCCTCTCTAGTATGACCCATGTTCAATATTATAGTGGGGTCTGGAAGAAGTGCCTTTATTGAAGTCAGGAGTGAGCTGACTTTTTTAAGTAGAGCATAAGCGCCCCTGCGGCCTCCTTGGGGTTAGAGTATGGTGGATGAGAGCTATTGGCAAACTGTAGCCTGCCTTTCTGTTGTCTGGGACACATCTTCCCTTTTGATGGCCCTAAGGCTTGATGCAAGGTGAATGGAGTTATTTAGGGCCATATTGATTCTCTCTACTTTGTTTACCTTCCTTCCCAACTACTGTTGGGTCTTGAAGTAGGAGATATAGCTTTTGGAAGGCTCTACTATGGCCCTGATTTGACAATGCTAACAAGTACAGGAAGTTCACCTGCAGGTGTCCCTCCTTGTTATACTACTGTATGGTCTGGTGTGAAAAGAAGAAGATGAAGCACTAGCCATAGCAGGGCTAAGGTAGAGTGCATTCTCCCTCTGGGAGTAGTAATTTGTATTCCCTCCCCAACTGTTGTTGGGTTTTTAAATTAGGGTCATTTTGCTTCCCTTTGGTGGGTTTCGCAAGCAGGGTTTGAGCGCTCTCCACCAATTATTCCAGGGTATTTAAGGTATTTATCCCTTTGGATGAAAATTTGGGTTGGATTCTCCGCCTGGAAGTAATATGTAAGATCGTAGTTGAAAATATTCTCCTTTTGGCAGAAACTCCCCAAGGCTGTGTCAAGGCAAAAGAAGCTGACATAGTTGGGCCAATTATTCCTTAAAGCTCTGCTCTTGTGGGCTCATGAGGCTGATGCTTGGCCCACAAAGGAAGGAGGAAAGTTTGTAAAGACTGCAAAATCCCTTGTTATAAGAGCATAGAAGCTTGGGTAATATACTATTATTGAAAGATAGTTGCTTAAGGAGTGGTACCACTAGACAGTCTACATAAGTCTTTTTGGATGCACCCCTTATTGATGCTCTGACTCCGGCTAAGTAAGAAATCCGACTCAAATTATGCTATGCCCATTATATTTTTGTGCATATTCACAGCTTAATAAGGCAGGCTTTACCTCAGCATGGCATAGTTGGTATTTGTTTTCCATAACATCAATCCAAGACGCAGTGTTAAGTTCCACTTCGAAAGAGAACGTCACAGGTTACAACTGTAACCATGATTCCCTGAGAATGGGAATGAGACACTGCGTCTTATTGCCATGTCTTGGGCATGCCTACGGGTCTTCTTCAGACAAAAGAGTTGATGATGTGTATTACAGACACCCTCTTATACTCACAGGCACTCCATTAGTTATGTCATGGACTGTCCTCAGCCAATAAAATTGCTTCAGACACCGGTCACGCTAACGGTGTTCCCCATAGCATCAATCCAAGACACAGAGTCTCAAATAATTTCTGAGGAAACCTTGGTTAAAAACGTTTTATGAGCAAATGCAGTTTCTTGGTGGAACGCAAAAGCTTTGCGAGTGAATGCAAAGTTTTTTGAGGTAACTCAAAAGTTTTAAGAGAACACAAAGTTTTATATAACCATATATATATATATATATATATATATATATATATATATATATATATATATATATATATATATATATATAAACATTTTTCCTCCAATCTTTTTTTCCCCATAACCATGTCTCTTTTAGAGGCTCCAGATCATTCACTATGTAGTGAATAGTGAGTGGTTTTGGACTTGTCAAATTGTGTCCTAAAAATCAGACGTGGAAACCAAATCGAATTTGTGTGCAGTGTGAACAAAGCCTTAGTTTTGTCCTCTAAACATACTAAAACTGAAATCCAAACTGGGTTGCAGTAGCTGCAGGTCTTGGAGGGCATAGACTGCCTTGACCTTTTTGCATTGAGCTCTGTTTGAGGCATATATAAACTCACCACTATTCTCAGCTCAGATTAGATGATGAGCAGAGGAAGAATACGTGTAATACATGAGAATGTGTACGGGTGGAGCAGTGACATGGAGCAGAATAATGTACCCTGTTGGTGAAGCGCATTGGTGAGGCGTAGCATTTGTGTGTTTCATAAACGGGTTTGGGCTTCAGGGATGTAGATCTCTATGCTGTCGGCCCGTTCTGTAGCTGAGTTCTGACGGAAAGACGCAGCCCGTTTAGCAGCCAAGAGCCTGCGGCGGGCCTCTTGCCTCTGTCTGTCCTGCAGATCCAAGGAGCGCTCACGCATAACAGCTCCGCGACCTTTAGGAGGCCTCTTTGTAACAGGAGGTGGCCATTTTCTTTCCTGTGGAAAAGAAGTAGGGTTCATTATCATTTTACAATTTACTTGGTTTATTAGAGGATTGTTATTATATTAATATTATTCATTAGAATTAATATTAGAACTATTTAATTAATCATGGCCCCTGACCTGTATGTAAATTCTGTAATAAGCTAATTTTATAGCATCTGAACAATACAAGTTTATGTATTGATGATTGCATGTATTAGAGGTGTCAAAAGTACCGACTTCGGTACCAAGTCAGTACTGAAATTTTAAAAATGTGATGCTTTGAGCGCTGTTGAGCAGATTCGTAAACACATCTGATTGGCCACTGTGTTGACACGCTCATCAGATATGTCTGTGACTGACTTTTGACAACTCTAATATGTATGTATACACATGTGTGTATATATGTATTATAATAACATATATAATTAATATATGTAAATATATGTGCATGTGTCTGTATATATACACTACTGGTAAGTTTTTTAATGTTTTTAAAAGAAGTTTCGTCTGCTAACCAAGGCTGCATTTATTTAATTAAAACTAAATTCAAAAAACAGTAATATTGTATATTACTTGTATATTACTGTAATATCAGTAGCAGCAAGTAGCAGCAAATCAGCACATTAGAATGATTTCTGAAGGATCATGTGATACTGAAGACTGGAGAAATGATGCTGAAAATTAAGCTTTGCCAACACAAGAATAAATTACATTTTAAAATATAAGGTCCTCGTACCTTCTTCTCTGGACTCTCCACTATCCTCCACTCGTTGCTCTTGATTTGCTGCAGCTCATCAAACTTGGCAGTGACATCATCGATGGAGAGCTGCAGGAGATCCCAGAACCCAGCCAGGTCCTGAGCTGTGGGGCGGGGCATAGCACTGGGGTCCTGCACAAAACCAGAAACAGACCAATTATATATCACACACTCCTCAAACAACAGTTATATTACAGTTCTGCTCAAACCCCTTTCAGAATCTCAATTAACTCTTTTAAATTATAATAAATGAAATAATAAGAAGGAACATAACAATGGATTTTTATTATCATTATTATTATTATTATTATTCTGATAAAGTTATTTTACATATTATTATACAAGTTCTTAATATATGGTTCTTAATATCATATGTTGTCCAATGAGTGTAAATGATTTTTGCCTTTTTAGGCGATAGCTGTGTGTGAGTCCATGAGCAATGAATCTGTTCTACTGTTCTTGACACAAATCCTCAGTAAGTGGGTACAGTAAGTTCTTTTGTGTCTCAGAATGCTCTGCACGTTTGAGCTCTTCCTCACAGTGGCTCACTCAGGACATTTGAGGGACTCATACACTATCAATTATCTCAAAAGGCTATGAGCAGGAGGCAGTACAGATAAGCAAACTTCTGAACAGCATAATTTGTTTCATTTCAGTTTTTATTTTGTCTTGTGTTCTGGAGCTTCTTCGGGGTCATACAAAATAATAATAGTAAAAACTTGCGAGAAAGGGGTGTAAACTTATGACCCCCTGAGCAATCAAACTAAATTAGGATCCTGATCCCCATTTAGACATCACTGCACCAATTGCCATGAATGAATAAATTATCACGAATAGTCACTAGAGGTCGCTGTAGTCCAGCTTTATTTTCATCATCTCTCATTCAAACAATAAATATTTGACCATGTTAGGTATGCTTTTGATATTAACCTTAAAATAGGCAATATTTCATATTTAAAAATGTCATATTTCAAAAATGGCGGATGTGCTATGTAATCTTAACTGACACAGTTATGTATATAATCAGAGTAAATATAGTTATTTTCTGTAAAATCAATGATCGATTGAACCATTTATTGGTTATAAACAGTTTTTGCTATATTTATTCTGGCTACATCCTCTCTTCTCTTTTTAGAATACTAAGCTAAACCGTTCAGTCTAAAACGCTCAAACTAGAGAGGACAAGCTGGTCTCAGCCTGTCCCTGTGAATGTATTACAACATCCATCATTTCACAATCTCCAGAGAGAGAGAGAGACAGAAACAATCACTGACCACTAAACAAACCCTTTAAAGTGTCATTCAACCCACCAACTACCAATTAATGTCAGGATCTTTTAACAGATTGAAACGGGTATAAGCTTCTTTCAGGCTAAAATTATATTTAGTTGAGTTGAGACTGCAAATAATCATTGTGTATTCCAGTCAACTATCTTAGAAAACATCATTTTTAAACAGTATTTTGTCTTGTTTATCAGTAAAAAACATCAAAAGAAAAAGAAAAATACATTTACTTGATAAGAAAAAAATGCACAATATATTTAGACCTCATCGGAATTCTGAAATAAAATATTTTGATTTGGCAATTTGTTTTTTTTTTTTGTACAGTTTACAAAAATAAATAGTCAATAAGGGAAAAATAAACTTATTGTAATTAAAATCATATCTTACACCATTTTGCTTCTCATTGTTTTTTTCAAATATGCTGAAAAGCTAAAGCAGGGAAATTGATTAAAGTATTTAATAAATGCATGGTAAACACTCTCACAAACACTTTTTGATGAAATGCCTGTCAAAGAGGCAAACGACAGAACTGGTGCATGGTTGATGCATTTTATGATGCAAAAGAAGCATTAATGTATATCCCTTGTGGATCTTAGAAATGCCACATACCAGATTTTGCTGACACAACCAGTAAAACTGCTGGAATTTCTGGGACATGAGGAGGTGAGCACTGCCCACAGCACTCCGGATCTTCCCAAGAACTGCAAGACATTACATAGAAGACAATTGATAAAAAAATTATCAGTTATACAAATTAGGCTATATATACACACATTTTGTCTAATTTGTCTTTGATAAATATATAATTTGGTGATGGTAGGATGAAGGTTCTCCCATAAACATATGTCAGTGGGGCATAATGGCCCAGGTACTTTATTTTTCTATGTGTACACAAAAATTAGAGTGCACGTGGATGGTGTGCATAGACGTCTTCGGACACTCCTGATGATGAAAATTATGCCACATGGATATGTAGCCCCGCCCCTTTTCAGCGCTACGCTCGTTGTCTTTTGTCTTCCGGTTTGTATTTCCACAGCGATCTTACGTATTTTTTAATTAACTGCTCATTTTAAAATCTTCCGGAGGTGCGTTTCCCGTCAACGATATTACTCGCTGCTTCACTACCATAGTATGATGCATCGTTGAACAAATCAACTAGCTAGTCACGACTGTTTCCCGAAACCGTATTGTCGCAAATCTGTTGTTCGACCACGTTGGTGAATGACGTCACGCAGGTGGTGGAGTAATAGCTTCTTTAAATTGAATCCGTTTGAGATCGAATTAATGCTAGAAATTTTTACTATAAATTACGGAAATGGACATTAGTAATTCTCACTTTACTCAGTTATTTTGATTTATTTCCAGATTAAATCAAATGCTTGTTCTTCACGTACCAGAGCACGTACGCACATGCGCACTCTTCAAAAACGGTGCTTTAGCTCTCTTGACAAACTAAAATATATAAATGACATTTGTATATATTCGAAATAAAAGATATACATTGTACTTTTAAACAAACTTTTCCTGATAATTTACTCACCCCCATGTCATCCAAGATGTCCATATCTTTCTTTCTTCGGTCGAAAAGAAATTAAAGTTTTTGATGAAAACATTCCAGGATTATTCTCCTTATAGTAGACTTCAATGGGCACCAAACAGTTGAAGGTCAAAATTTGTTTCACTGCAGCTTCAAATTGTTCTACACGATCCCAGATGAGAAATAAGGGTCTTATCTAGTGAAACCATTGCTCATTTTCTGAAAAAAATTGAAAATTATTAGCCTGACGTGGTCATACTCAATTCTAGTCAGAATATGAGTCTGATACTGCTCCATTGGGCTTTGATTATGGGGGCGTATTTCAACCGATCCAGGAAAAGACCTCAATTGGATAGACCTACAACCAATCAGAGCTACAGAGTAAGTGACGTATGTTGAGCGACGCATAGTTGTCAACAGAACTCTTCTTAGCGACCATCGGGGCCAGCTGATAAATCAAACTTTTGCCGAATCCCCTAGGAAGGACAGCAAAGACATCTTTCCCATCGACAAATGCCTTGATCACGGTCCTCTGTTCCTCTTTTAAAATGAATGCGCTGTCGATATCTTCTATAACGGACGCGATGGCGGAATCTACACATCTCAGTTCTTCAACAACAGCCATCATTGTTGTAAACTAATTGACCTTTCGCAAAGACTCGCCCCCCTTAGTTACTGTTGCTTTGTCCTGACAAGCCGTGGCGCTGTCACGCCACACAGAGTGGAAAATACATTCGCGGAGCAAAGAGGAAACTGAAAACACATCGACAGACGAGACAGAGCAGGTTACTTATGATATTAAACAAAGTCCCAGCTTTCAAACTGTGTAGTTATTAAAAAAATTCAAACAATAAAAACCATTTTGTGGCTCTTTAATGTGTTGTGACCATGACCGTGACAGATTGCTGTAGCGCCTCAGCTCAAGAGGCTCGTAAACCGATCATCTCTTCCTACTAGTCCATTTATAGCATCAAATAAACATGAATGAACATGAGAATGAATGTTGTTTCAAACGCGGAAAGACGTCAGTATGCACAATTTTTCAAGTTTAACTCCACCGATGTTAATCTTCTAACTCCTGACTGCTTTGACGGACAAAATGGCGGATGCGGCGTTCTGATTGGTTAGATCGCTTGTCAATCAAACTCCCCAAGCGCTCTTTGATGACGTGGGTGGTTACGTAACCGCAGATAGCCTGTCCATCATCGATTAAAGCCCGCCCTGGCAATTTGATTGGCTCGGCCTTCTGGGAGCCGAGCATAATTACTCCACAATGGATCGAGTCCAGACCGAACTTCCCGTCCAAAAAATGTTGTGGGCGGGGTTCGGGCTGGCACCCAGGCTAGAAAATTATATAAGTTTTAACCTTAAATGCTCATCCTGAACTAGCTCTCTTCTTCTTCTCCTCTAATAGAATTCCAGCAGTGTAGACGCTGCTAAGTGTATTACTGCCCTCCTCAAGTCAAAGTTTGAACTAATTGTTATATACTATTGAACTAGCATATTGCATATAAAAATTAGTTCAAACTTTGACCTGTGGAGGGCAGTAATACGCTTAGCAGTGTCTACACTGCTGGAATTCTAATAGAGGTGAAGAAGAAGAAGAAGAAGAAGAAGAAGAAGAAGAGAGCTAGTTCAAGATGAGCATTTAAGGTTAAAACGTATATAATTTTCCAATTTTTTTCAGAAAATGAGCGATGGTTTCAGTAGATAAGACCCTTATTTCTCATCTGGGATCGTGTAGAACAATTTGAAGCTGCAGTGAAACTAATTTTGACCTTCAACTGTTTGGTGCCCATTGAAGTCTACTATAAGGAGAAAAATCCTGAAATGTTTTCATCAAAAACTTTAATTTCTTTTCGACTGAAGAAAGAAAGACATGGACATCTTGGATGACATGGGGGTGAGTAAATTATCAGGAAAAGTTTATTTAAAAGTGGACTAATCCTTAATGTCAGCTTGCGTATTTTACTCAAGATAACGATTTATTAAGTCCCCATGTCATTAAAACAGGAAACTACGCTTCTAACCACAGCTCGAGAGCTGTCGTTCCAACCGCACAAGTTTGCGATGCGGTTTGCGAATGATCGTTTGAACCATGCTTTCGGGAAACACCAAATCGTTGAACTATGTAAGTAACTACGGAACTTACGATGTTAGTTGGCTAACGATGCTTTTGGGAAACGCACTCCAGATGACAACTTCGAAAATCCTGAAGTGTTTCCAGTTAAGTGTACCATATGCATCAGACATTCAGCCAACAGTCCATGAGCATGACGTCTGAGGCTCAGACTATGGAGCCTCACATGTAATTTATGTTTCATCCATACTTGACACTGGAGGGCACCCTCATGCAGAAAGTCCTCAAGTGAGACTCATGAGTAATAAGTTCTAGGAAATCCCTAATATGGACAAAGACATCACTGTAACTGAATTAAACGAAGATAGAGAAATTTTTACTGATTACATACAAATGAGACTGTTCAAACTCATTCGAATTAGCTACAAATTTGCCAAAACATAAAATAGTTATGAACTGCCATAAGATTGTGTTGTTTTAGACTTATTATCTGTTTCTTTGATGTCCTGCACACTCACTCTCCTCCGACAAGTCATGCTCCTCTGCCTCACGTTCCATATCTTTGCACCATCCCTCCAAACGTTTGGTCTCGCTGTGCAGAAGCTGCATGAACCAGCTGCCATCACGGCGGAGCGGCGACACACGGCCGGATTCGGCTGCTTCATGAGTGGGTTCAACCAGCCAGGGTTCGGGCTGTGGGCTGGGTGGCCCGCTGGAGGGCCGGTAGTCCTCACGGTAGCTGAAGAGGCCCTGTGTGCGTACGGTCCGAACCACATTGTATTGTGTGGGCGTACTGGGTTCAGAATGCCGCTGAAATCCTCCAAACTGCAGACTCTTGTCTTCGGTCGAAGGAAACCCCTCCAGCTCCAAATCGGCCTGAACTGCCGTTGTCACACTGTTGGATCGTTTAAAGCGCCCAAGCCTGAAAGTACACATAAGAAAGACAAAATTGGGAGTTTATGTAGGCAAGTGCAATCTATATTTATTTACCTATTCATTATTTCGCTTTATTTATTTTCTGAGCTACTGATCTAAAAAGGCTCATTAATTCAGAATAACCTTTAGTTTTGAGGACCAAATGTCCTGTTTATGACTGATCAGTAGACTTACCTCTTCTCATCCTCTACCTGGATACCCACGGACTGATACTGCGGGAGACCTTTACTATCTGTCTCAGAATCTGTGGCCGCTTCCACCTGAAGAATGAATAAGCAAAGGAAGAGATAAAAAAGGAGCACAGACTGAATGAGAATATATATAACAAATGCTACTGAGTATCTGAGGTAAACCAGAGAAGAACAGAATATAGCTGCAAGCTGCAATTACAGGGCCAAGCGCATCACTAAGATCATGTACACTGCACTGAGCATGATCCAGTGAAATAAAGCCAAGATTGCAGATTTAACCATAACAAGTTTTGACAAGTAATTCTCTTAAGTAACAAGTAACTCTTCTGGTATCTCCATGCGTTCCTATGTTGTGTTCCAATTCATGCCAAAGCATTGTCAAGGTACAGCCTCACTTCCTATTGGTTGTCCCCATCATCAACCATCAAAACCAACCATTAGCTGGAAATTTCCCAGGTAACATCAGGGCATTGTCACATGTACAAATTTTTCTTTTCAATAGAGTGCAATGGAATGTTAAAAAGCATTTTTTGTAGGCCAATCAGGAAGTTAGCATCTACCTGGATCCCTTGAATAAAAAGACAATCTGTTTATGATTCCTTACATGTTTTGTTCAACAAGATAATGTTCACAACTTTTATGAATTTTGACAACTAAATACAATCACCAAAAGTCAAAGCCAAAAGTAGGTTAACAAACTACACCACAGTTGCATTGTCCCAGACAAGTCCCATTTACTGTAGATGTTAGCAACAACCTTTTCAAGACACACAAAAGCTTTAAAAATCACAATATTTCATGTATCTAAAATTCCCATTGATTTTGGGACAATAGAACCAAAAGGTTCCAGGTTTTATGCTCATTATTTCCAGCACTCTATTTCCAAACCACTAGTAAAATACAGCACTTTACGACAAAATTCAAAAAGGCTGACAAGCAATACGGCCAACGTTTGAGTATCATTCTCTGTATCATTCACAAGGTTCTGAACTCCAGATAATTAATAAGTCTTCAGCAAAATTATATTTTATTGTGATTTCTTGACGAGTAAGCTCTGGATATGGTGATTGAAGCTTCATTTCAGGCCCCCAAGCCATAACCTGTCAAAACATAGACTTACTTTCTGGTTGGCATTCCCACCAAAAGTTTTGGTAAATCAAAAATCTTTTAAAACTTTTGATCACTGTGGTCTCAAGATTATTTGTTTTGATCAAATTTGAAAAAGATCAAAAGAAGGCTATAGGAAGAAGTTTCAAAATTTAAAAGGTTGGAAAATCTATTTGGGTGGATATTGAAACCAATCGAATGACTGATGGCATGAACCAAGGATTCACAGAAGAAAAAAAATATTCTAAGCCTAATGGCTTTAAGAATTAAGGTCAATCAGCATTTTAGAATCCAAACTTGCTGTGATATAGTCCTACG